>NC_034179.2:40982142-41280755 GCF_002021735.2 Oncorhynchus kisutch | reverse complement strand
CTCTCTCTCTCTCTGCTCTCTCTCTCCCTCTCTCTCTCTCTCCCTCTCTCTCCTACCCTCCTCTCTCTCCCCTCTCTCTTGCTCAAATGCCACAGCTTATGTAATTATGCGTCTCAAACTTCCCCTTTCACACTTGTTGTGTTTCTGCTTTCATTCCTCGTTGCTATTGTGAGACAGTGGCAATGAAAGAAAATCAGTCCCTGGGTCAAGTGTAAGGTTATTTCACCCACGCTGCACTGGGGCAGAGAGTTGACCACTCCCCACAG
Organism: Oncorhynchus kisutch; assembly: GCF_002021735.2. Classification (NCBI taxonomy): domain Eukaryota; kingdom Metazoa; phylum Chordata; class Actinopteri; order Salmoniformes; family Salmonidae; genus Oncorhynchus; species Oncorhynchus kisutch. The sequence goes on along the minus strand of NC_034179.2, from coordinate 41,280,489 downwards.
CCGGTTTGCATTGTTTGATATATATTTATATATATTTTCGTTTTAAGCTGCACAAGCGAATGGTCTTTCAGCTCTCAGATAATTGGTAGAGAACTTCAGTCGAGTATTTTCTCCAAATGCAGCCTGTGGGGAAGAAGAAGGGTAACGAACAGAGACATGCCATGTCCTCGCTGATGGACACACATACACAAGTGTGTTTATGCACACAGTCTCACACAACATGCGCAAAGAGAGACCCACACCAAAAAACTTCAACAAATGAACCTAGTGAACCCACCACCTTCCATCCTATCCAACTACCATACAACACCTCTGTCAATGTGTACTGTAACTAAGCCAGAGAGAGAGAGAGATAAAGAAAAAAGGAAAGAACAGGAAAAGTGTCCTGACAAGTGGATCAGCTTAACCCTTTGTACCGGAACCATCCATCAGGCTGTGGATCAGCTACCCTTGTACCGGAACCATCCATCAGGCTGTGGGATCAGCTTAACCCTTGTACCGGAACCATCCATCAGGCTGTGGGATCAGCTTAACCCTTGTACCGGAACCATCCATCAGGCTGTGGGATCAGCTTAACCCTTGTACCGGAACCATCCATCAGGCTGTGGGATCAGCTTAACCCTTGTACCGGAACCATCCATCAGGCTGTGGGATCAGCTTAACCCTTGTACCGGAACCATCCATCAGGCTGTGGGATCAGCTTAACCCTTGTACCGGAACCATCCATCAGGCTGTGGGATCAGCTTAACCCTTGTACCGGAACCATCCATCAGGCTGTGGGATCAGCTTAACCCTTGTACCGGAACCATCCATCAGGCTGTGGGATCAGCTTAACCCTTGTACCAGAACCATCCATCAGGCTGTGGGATCAGCTCTCCGGGATCGCTCATCCCAAACGGGAGGTGAAATTCCCAACTTCGACAGCTGTGACCAGAAAGATAGCTCACTGGACACCCAGCGCCTCAGCAAGCAATCTTTAAACAACATTCCAGATGGGGATTTTGATACATGACAAATAGGAGAGAGGATAGGAGAGTGGTGGGATGGAGGGAAAGAGGGAGGGAGGCGGGGGGGAGTAGCTGAGATGGAAACAAAGTGAAGCTACATGTATAGGGAGAATTGTTTGATTTGGAAACAGGGTGTCCGTGTTGAGGTGGGAGAGAGGGATGGACGGATCGAAGGATGGAGAAAAGGGGGGAGGAGAAGAGGTGGTTAAGTAGGAAACAGGGTGTCTGAGTAGAAGGGGGCATTATACTTCATACTGGCATCGATCTATGTGAGGAGGACTGAGCAAAGACAGAATGACATTCATGGTGTGGTCGGTGGTCGGACTGCATGGGTCGTTAGTTCTAAAAAAGACACTTCCAAACAGTGACATGCTCTACTGTGCTGAGAAATAATGCTCGTATTCCAAATACACTGTGGTATCAAGTTGTTCGGCATCCAATTGAATCCCATGCTGAATTCTGAATGATTGGTCTTGTTAGTTGCACTGCACCCACTGTATTACATTCACTATTCAACATGTGCTCCAGTGAATGCACCATTCTCTGGCTAGCTACCTGCGCAAACACACAAGTGTGTGTGGTGCTATGTCATTACCAATCATGGAATGAAGGTGAGGAGAGAGCAGGGTGCTACATGTGTAGATGTCAGGCATTATTAAGCATGCTCGCCTGTCAAGGGCAATAACACACACACACAATGTATGCAATCCTATACCACTCATAACCTACACAGTTGTGGAGCCTTACAGCAGAAAGCCAATCCTATTTAAGAGACCAGGTATAACAAAAGCCTAGGGCAGTGTTCTTCAATCCTGGTCCTGGGGACCCACAGGGTATGCAGGCTTTTGTTATAGACTAGCACTAACACACATAATTTGGTGGTTAGTTAAATCAGGTGTGTTAGTGCAGGGCTAAAACAAACGTGCACAACCTGGGGTGCTGCCAGCAATGGATTGCGAAAAAAAAACTTGGAACAGAGGTAGCCTACTAGTGGACCCTTGTTAATGATTTAGCCAAGTTGTTCATTTGCAGTAATGAGATAATGTGCATTAACGTTCCTGAGACTTTAGGATAACACCACAGGTCATCAAATTACAGGTACAGCTGTCCTAAAACGAGGACAGGAAAAACATAATTTCGGCAAAAAACGAAATCCTCCTACAGCTCCTCATTTCTGATAGAATATCAAATCCACTAACGTGGTCCATTGGATGTTTAATTAGATGGCACTGCTGGCTGTCACGCAGAAACAGAAAAACAAATACACCGAAAAACATACACGACTAGTGTTGCTGGAGTGGCTGTCTGCAGTGTTGGGGAGTAGTAAACAATATGTAATTCAATTAGTAATGTAACTACATTTTGCCGTAGCTTGGTGGTAGTTGAACTAAATTCAAATCTTGGTAGTGTTTTCACTAGTTAATTACTGTTTTTCTATTTACTGGTGTAGCCAACTACTAGAACTACACAATACTTTTTAAGTAAAAAGAAAATATAATATGGGTGAGGTAGGCAAGAATTTCCTTTATTTTTCAGATCTACCGAATTCTCATTTGAAACAAAGTTTTTGTGTTTTATAGGCTAAATTACACATTCTGTTAACATCTGACTCCAGAGTGATGTGTTCTTGCAATGTGTTCTTGTAGTCTATGACATTTCAGATTTCGATATGATCATCTATCACAAAGAAGTTTGGATATATATAGATAACTACTATGTTTTTCGTAAGGCTTATCTTAACTTAACTTCTTCCAGTGTGAAGTCATTGGTAGCTTGGTAAACTATATTTTCAGAGTAGCTTCCCTAACACTGGCTGTTTGTTTTTTTAACCGTCTTTGTGTGTGTATGTGTGTGTGTATATATACAGTATATATGTGTTGTCTGTGTGTGTGTGTGTGTGTCTTTGAAGGCAAATATAGACATGTTTCAGAATGCTGACTGGTGGGTCTTAACACTTCTAGAACTGTAATAATGTTCATCCAGGGTTTTGGATATATATATAGAAATAGAAGCAAAAGTTGTATAGAGCAGTTGATATCACAGTAAAAAAGAAACAGAAAATATTGAGTTCCTCTCCCAGAATCCACAAAGCGATGACCTGGTTTGGAAAGGGCCTTTAGAACTTGTTTTAAACTAGAAGAGGCTATGTAGGACACTAACAGGTCAACGTGTCTCGCCCAGGGCCCTAACCCCAGCTTGACACATGAGCAGTGTCGCACACTAAACCTTCCCCCTATACCACAGGATGCAGACAGTGGAGAATTCATCATGTCTCCAATCCACAGGAGGTGCCAAATGAACAGACCTGCGCCACACTTCATGTGTTGACCCCGGAGGGTAGGTTTAAAAAAAAAAAACAAGACACCGCATGCATTTTAAAAACAAATCACAAGTTTAACTTGACACACTTCGCAAACTAATTATCACATGGTAATTATGTGACGAATTATGGCGCCAGCGCCTGAACTGAATATATCTTATAAGTTGAAAATATGACACTTTGATCAACTTCAAATGATAGTTTGTAAACTTGATACACAGACAATGAATGCAATATCTACCATATTGAAGCTGAATAGATAAGAGTACACAACATTATTCTCTTTCCATGACAGACTGACCAGGTGAATCCAGGTGAAAGCTATGATCCCTTATTGATGTCACATGTTAAATCCACATCAATCAATGTAGATGAAGGGGAGGAGACAGGTTAAGGAAGGATTTTTAACCAGAGACAATTGAGAAATTCAGAGGGTGAATGGGCAAGACAAAATATGTCAGTGCCTTTGAACGGGGTATGGTAGTAGGTGCCAGGCGGACCAGTTAGTGTCAAGAACAGCAACACTGCTGGGTTTTTCACACTCAATAGTTTCCCGTGTGTATCAAGAATGGTCAAACACCCAAAGGACATCCAGCCAACTTAACACAACTGTGGGACGCATTGGAGTCAACGTGGGCTAGCATCCTGGTGGGTGCATCTCAATATTAGGAAGGTGTTGTTAATGTTTTGTACACTGTGTAAATATTGAACTTGAATATTCAATGAAATTTAATTTTAAAACTGAATGCAATTTCATTCAATTCAGTTTCAAATCATGAAATCCAAGTAACATTCTTTAATTCAATGATTCAATTGGTACATTTCAAATTCCAAAATATTACATTCAAATTCAATATCCTAATACAAATTCAATATCCTAATACAAATTCAATATCCTAATACAAATTCAATATCCTAATACAAATTCAAAATGATGTAATTCAAATTCTGAAATCGCTCCATAGCCAGCCTTCCTACCTAAAAAGTCTCCCTCCTGAAGTTTTCAAAGTGTTCTGAAGGAAATATCTGAACTTCATTGGACACTGAAGGGCACATGAAGGCAGATATTAACCGGAATGTAGGTCAAATTCATCTGAATCCAGGACCACTGAAATGTAATGACATTATAATGTCCCCCCAAAAACTTCAGATAGAATTCCATGTCCAATTCCATTCAATGCTTTACCTGAATTTGGATACATTCGACCTAAATTCATGTTGAGGAAAGAGTTGAATCTAGCAAGGTAAACAGGAATCAGAAAACACCTATCATACTGTACATTGACTTGACATTTTGCCTCCTGCTTTTAGAAGCAAATACACTTGAATGATATATCCACTTATAACTTCACCTTTGCCTTTAACACAATATCCTGATCATGTCTGTGAAGAAGACAGTAGTGGTGAGCATACATTTCCCTGCCTTTTTTCCTCCCTTCTGTCCCTGAAGTAGCTGAACTCTTCTCCTGGAGAAATATTTGATTAACTCTGGAATTTATGGTGTGCTGCTACTACACAGGGCTCTCACAATTATCCCAGGGAGAAAGGGCCATGCTAGGGCTGTTTGAGCTGGGAGGTCGTGGCAGTGTGTCTGTCTATGTGTGTGCGTGTCTGTGTGTGTATGTCTGTTTGTATGTGTCTGTTTGTTTATGCATCAGTGATCCTGTGTGTGTCTACACACAGATGTGTGCGTGTGTGTACTTGTGAGTGAAGGTTTGTCTGTGTCCCAGCTCTCTTCAAAGGGATCCTCTTGGATAGGTCGCAGCTTTGGCACACATCCAACCTATCAATAGCCTGGCAGGTAGTGGAGCCGTCAAGTATTAATCTATGGAGATTAAACCAAATAATGGTTTCTTCGCAATGGCTATGATGGGGGAGATGGTTGGTTTAGAGAAATGGACCTGAGTGGGGGATGGAGGGATGGTGGGGGGGGCTTCATTGCACCAACTGAGACACTGGAGTCAACCCAATCAGGGGTGGGGGGGGGGGAGGGTAGAACTGGACACATCCCCATTGGGGGGCAGGAGGGAGAAGGAAAATGGGATGAGAAGGGAAAGAGTTGGAGAGGGAGATAAAGGGAGAGTGGATGTAGAGAGAGGAAAGAGGACAGGGAAGGAGACTAAGGGAAGGAGAGGGAAGGAGACTAAGGGAAAGGAGGGAAGGAGAGTGGGATATGGAGGGAAAGTGGGTTGGATGCAGGGAGGCAGAGTGTGAGGGCGAGATGACAAAAGTGGGAAGGATCATAAGGAATAGAGAGGGAAAGAGGGAGAGGGAAAGAGAGGCAGTCTAAAGGGGAGCAAGGGAGGGAGAGAAACAAGGAAAGAGGAAGAAAAGCAAGGGGAAATAGGGGAGAGGAGTAGCACTGATAGAAATAGAGTGCAATGAGATGAAACGAGACCGCTACCGCCTGACTTAGCGATGAACACTCAGGGGATCCAACGTGTGTGTGTTCCCGTTCATGTGTGTGTGTGTGTGTGTTCCCGTTCATGTGTGTGTGTTCCCGTTCATGTGTGTGGGAAGAAGGGCGATCAGACACGAACCAAATTAGAGCTGCGATGATGATAGATAAGAGGCAGGACACTCCCGGGGGAAAAAACAGGAGTGGTGGTGGTGGGGGTACCTTTGATCATCAGCCTGTTTGGCAGTCTCTCTCTGGGCCACTCTGGGAACCTCTGACATTACACTCTCTTAAACCCCTCCACCCCTCCACTATGACAGGTGGGAAAGACCCAAGAGGGGTGGGGAGGGAACCACCAGCCATGAGCCCTAGGTTGTTTCCCAAATGGCACTCTATGGGCCCTGGTCAAATGTAGTGCTCTACAGAGGGAATAGGGTGCCATTTGAGACACAGCTTAGTTGTGATCTAAATCCAAAGGGGGAAGAGGGGGAATAGTGTCGTAACCATGGGCTGCTGGGTGGGGGGGGGGGGGGGGGGGGGGGGGGGGGGCTCCAGACTGCCACCATTTATTTACCCTTTGACTTGGCTGTACGAGTTACATTATTAATTGGACACACTGGTGCGAGCTGCACATTCTACCCAGTCACTTCAATCAAAACGTCCTATTTTTTGGGAGGAGAAAACCATGAGTTTGTAGTAAAGTGCATTATACTTTAATTATCCTTTGTTTCACTGGGGTTGGCTACTTGAATTACCCCTTGTGTGACCCTCGTGTGTGTGTACATTTCAAAATGCAATTGCGGGGAAAAAACTACTTTGGAAGCAACTAGTTAACCTATAAAAATACCAAAAATCTGGATACCTATTTTGACAGTAAAATATAACAAAAATAGCCAACTTGTTAACCCAAAATTCATGACAATCACTGGATCAGGTTGCATATACAAATATTTTGGATCATGCATTCCTGCTTGGACATCCCCCACCGGGGGAACATGCTAGTCTGGGGCCCTGTGTGGTCCATAAAGGAACTTGGGGAAGTAGGGAAGCTCCTCTGACAGTAGGGTGAGGGGAGGGTTAATGCCAGTTGATTAGCAATGAAAGGGTGCTTCATTCTACAGCTATAATATTTTGTCTTTATCTGTTGTGGTCTAGTACGTACTGTCTTTTTGCTAGCCAGGGCCATCTACTTTAAGTGCTGCCTGTCTTCCCAGGAGCCTACTTGGTGTGTGAACTGCTGACTGCTCATAACTTGCAGATGATTATTGACACATCAACCAGCATCAAGGGGCAGGGCAATTTGTGACTTGTTTTGGTAATCAATGGCTGTATTGGAGGGGGAGGGGTTTCTCTTGTCCTAGGCAATCAGCAATTAGACCGTCTGCTAGGAAATTAGCAATTAGTGTTAGTACTTCAGTCTCCTCTGGCTTCTTAGCGGCGGTTGTGTCAGTCAAGTTGGCAAAAGCGTAGACCGTCGCCGAAACAAAGACTGTTCTACCGCTCAGTCGAGTATCTTACCCTGTAATTTTCTGATTATCTAATTTTGCTCTTTTGTAGCTTTGGCACCTGTGTTTTCTATACCTATTCACTCCTATGCCTGTAGGCTTTACAGATGCTCCCCACCCCTCTGCTGCAACCCTTCTAATTTAGTGTACTCTGCACGCACAACCCATGTGGATTTCCGGGTCTCTGGCAGTGTTTGGAACTGCCAATCTGCAGTCAAGAATGCCGAGTTCATTTCAAATCAAATCAAATCAAATCAAATTTATTTATATAGCCCTTCGTACATCAGCTGATATCTCAAAGTGCTGTACAGAAACTCAGCCTAAAACCCCAAACAGCAAGCAATGCAGGTGTAGAAGCATTTCAGCCTCTAATAACCTTTAGTCCCTTGACTTTTTGGCCCTGACGGAGACATGGATCACCCCAGAGAACACTGCTACTCCAGCTGCTTGCTCTTTCATCTGGTCATCGCGGTGGTGGCACAGAGCTACTCATTTGTCCTAACTGGAGTTTCTTTTCTCCCTCTCACCTGTCCATCTGCTCATTTTAAATTCTATGCTGTCACTGTCACTTGTCCACTCAAGCTTAACATTGTTGTCATCTATCGCCCACCAGGTGCCCTTGGAGAGTTCCTCAAATGAGCTTGACACCTTGATAAGCTAATATCCTGACAATGGCTCACCACTCTTCGTACTTGACTTCAACCTCCCGACGTCTGCCTTCGATTAATTTCTTTCCCCGCCTTACCTCTTTTGACCTCCCCTTTCCCCTCCTTACCTCTTTGACCTCCCCTTTCCCCTCCTTACCTCTTTGACCTCCCCTTTCCCCTCCTTACCTCTTGACCTCCCCTTTCCCCCTCCTTACCTCTTTGACCTCCCCTTTCCCCTCCTTACCTCTTTGACCTCCCCTTTCCCCTCCTACCTCTTTGACCTCCCCTTTCCCCTCCTTACCTCTTTTGACCTCCCCTTTCCCCTCCTTACCTCTTTGACCTCCCCTTTCCCCTCCTTACCTCTTTGACCTCCCCTTTCCCCTCCTTACCTCTTTGACCTCCCCTTTCCCCTCCTTACCTCTTTTGACCTCCCCTTTCCCCTCCTTACCTCTTTTGACCTCCCCTTTCCCCTCCTTACCTATTTGACCTCCCCTTTCCCCTCCTTACCTCTTTGACCTCCCCTTTCCCCTCCTTACCTCTTTGACCTCCCCTTTCCCCTCCTTACCTCTTTGACCTCCCCTTTCCCCTCCTTACCTATTTGACCTCCCCTTTCCCCTCCTTACCTCTTTGACCTCCCCTTTCCCCTCCTTACCTCTTTGACCTCCCCTTTCCCCTCCTTAACTCTTTGACCTCCCCTTTCCCAATCCCCTCCAACTCACAAGGCAGGAAATACACTTGACTTCATCTTTACTAAAGGCAGTATGCCTACTTATCTCACTGCAACCCCCCTCCAGGTCTCTGATCACTACTTTTTTCATTTTCTGTCTCCCTTTCCTCCAACCCTAGCCACCCCTACCCAGATGATAGGGCTGAGCGGTCTACCGTATTTTACTATATACTAGTATTGATGCACGGATCGGTTGAATTTTTACATTACCTTCTATAACGGTATTTCAATGTTTGATTTGTTAAATGTGATGCGCTACTCTGGCGTGTATGTCAGTTTTTATTGTTTACTACGTTTGCTACTTGAGTCATCTCTCCCCCTCCTGCTGCTGCATGCCACTAACCACACCAAGAGGAATAGGCGAAGCATGAATATGTTACCTGGCTAGCTAGATTAGCTACATGAAGTATGAAAAGATCAAACTACGGTCAACTGGAAACAATAACACAAACTTTGGTTCCTACCCTGTCAATAATTCCTCACTGGCTTATACATTTCTGTGATGTCAAACAACAATCTATTCAAGGTGCTGCCCACTATATTGACTCCAACAGTTAATTTAACTAGGCCTGTTTATTTTTGCCCATATCATGCTGCATGTGGAGATGATAATAAATATGAAGAAATGGTATGGAAATGCTGAAAATAATTTGCTTTGAGTTGGATTAAACAGTATAAATGGAGAAAGACGCATTTGAAATCACTTATAATTGATGTTGCCACCCAAAGCACATTTAAAACTTGTATTATTAAAAAACAAAATACCGTCAAAAATATTGTGATATGATCACTTCTCCATATCACCCAGCCCCACCAGATGGTCATGTACCATCGCAATCTTGGCTCTCTCTCTCCCACTCTTCTATCATATCTCTATCTTCTGCTAAATCCTTCTCCCTCCTGTCTCCTGATTCTGCCTCTTTGACCCTACTCCTCCCTTCCGCATCTTATGACTCGCACTGTCCCCTGTCCCCCCGGCCGGCTCGACCCTCCCCTCCTGCTCCGTGTATGTTTGACTGATTGTGACCTTACAGAACAGGGGTGCGGGCAGAGTGAAAATATAGGAAAACTGAACTTCTGGAGGATCTATCATCCTTTCACTCCCTCCTCTCTACCTTCTCTTCCTCTGTTTCCTCTGCTAAAGCCACTTTCTACCACTCTAAATCTCAAGCTTCTGCCTCTAACCATAGGAAACTATTTTCCATGTTCTCCCTCTGTAATCCTCCACCCCTCCCTCTCTGCAGACGGCTTTGTCAACCACTTTGAAAAGAAGGTTAACGACATCCTCTCTTCATTCACTCAGCCTATTGAGTCCACTGGTCCCACTCACACAGAACTACCCTACGCCTTGACCTCTTTCTCCCCTCTTCAGATGAAATCCTGCGACTAGTGAGGTCTGGCCGCCCGACAACCTGCCCGCTCGACCTTCTCCCAATCCTCACTTCCCTCATCAATTCATCCCTTACCACTGGCTGCGTCCCCTCTGACTTCAAAATGGTCCGAGTCGCTCCCCTCTTCAAGAAACCAACAGTCGACTCATCTGATGTCAAACTTTAGACCGGTATCTGTTTCTTTTCTTTCCAAAACACTTGAGCACGCTGTCTCTGATCAACTCTCTTATCTCTCTCAGAATGATCTTCTTGACCCTAACCAGTCACGGTCACTCAACCGAGACTGCGCTTCCCTGTCACGGAGGCTGTACACACTGCCAAAGCATGACTCTCTCTCCTCCGTTCTCATCCTCCTAGATCTATCTGCTGCCTTCGACACTTAACCACCTCCTCTCCACTCTCTCAGGGCTGAGCATCTCAGGCTCTACACACTCATGGATTGCATCCTACCTGGCAGACCGCTCCTACCAGGTGAAGTGGAGAGGATCTGCACCACATACTCTCACTACTGGTGTCCCCCAAGGCTTGGTTCTAGGCCCTCTTCTCTATACACTAAGTCACTCGGCTCTGTCATATTGTCACAATGTCTCTCCTATCATAGCTGTGTGGATGCCACTCAACTACCCCCCCCCCCCCAATCTCTGTGTGTCTGGCAGATATCTCACCTTGGATGTCGGCTTACCACCTCAAGCTCAACCTCTACAAGACGGAGCTGCTCTTCCTCCAGGGGAAGGCCTGCCCGCTCAATGACCTCTCCATCACATTTGACAACTCCACAGTCTTGGCCTCCCAGAGTGCACGGAACCTTGGCTTGACCCTAGACAACACCCTGTGGTTCTCTGCAAAACATCAAGGTTTTCTACAACAGCCGTAGAGTATGATCCTACCTCATATAGGAAGCGGTGCAGGTCTTAATCCAGGTACTTGTCATCTCCCATCTGGACTACAGCAACTCACTGTTGGCTGGGCTCCCTGCTTGTGTCATCAAACTCCTGCAACTTATCCAGAACGCAGCAGCCCGCCTGGTTTTCAACCTTCCCAAGTTCTCCCATGTCACCCCGCTCCTCAACACACTCCACTGGCTTCCAGTCGAAGCTCACATCCACTACAACACAATGTTGTTTTCCAACGGAAGAGCAAGAGGAACTGCCCCTCCCTACCTTCAGGCTATGTTCAAACCCTACACCCCAACCTGAGCACTCTGTTCTGCCACCTCTGGTATCTTGGCCCTCCCATCCCTACTGAAGAGCAGCTCCAGCTTTGCCATCCAAGCTCTTCTGTCCTGGCACCCCAATGGTGCAACCAGCTTCCCCCTGAAGCTAGGACAGCACAGTCCCTGCCCATCTTCCTAAAGCACCTGAAACCCTGCCCCTTCAAAGAGTATTTAAAAAAAAATTCTAACTGACTGATGATTACTACTTTATTGGGGAAAATTGTAATCACTATGCCTGTGATATGTGGTTGTCCCACCTAGCTTTCTTAAGATGAATTCACTAACTAAGTCGCTCTGGATAAGAGCATCTACTAAATAACTAAAATGTTTAAAGGGGTACTTCAATATGTTAAAAGGTGTTAACACTGGTATGGTGCTGGAGATAATGAAAATGATAGGAGATCGTCCAGTAGCAGATTTTAACAATGAAAGAAATGACAACGTGATTAAGACTAAAAGTAAGGTCTGTCAGACTAGAACAGACATGCGTACTTTATTTTGATGCTTAAACTCCATCCAAAAACTATATTTTGGTATTTGTTTTATTAGTCCTCGTTGATATAGTGCCAAAATGTTTTATATGTCAGCAACCAAGTTTTCGAGATATAAGAATACCAAAAAAATATAGAATATAAATATTCTGTAAAAATACAGAAATACAGCTGTTATTATGCACTTTGCATGATATGATGCATCACACCGGCTTTATTTAGAAAGTTATATATTTAGAAAACTTGATTGCTGTCGTGTAAACATTTTGGGCCGATATCAACAATCGAACTAATGAAACAAATACCAAAATATAGTTATTGGGTGCAATTTTCCTTTAATGCAATAGCACAACAATTATCCTGCTTGCATAATCAGAACAGGGGCAGTTGAAAAAAGAGTTTCTTGTGAAATTTAAGACTTGTCTTTGATTTTCTATACTGCAGGGTTAGGGCTTTTATGTATTGTTGCACCGAGTACTTTCTGTGGGCGTCCAGCGATTTCTTGCTTTATTCCAGCATAGGCTAGGATATACAGCATCACTGTCTTACCAATAGGGATGAGGAACCACACTGATGTAAAGCTTGGAGTGCTTGACCTGATGTCAAGTATAAAGCTTGTATCGGCCGGCCCACACAGACACCACCTCAGTAAATACTGCTGCTGTCCCGATGGAACACAGAGCAGAGCTACTGAGGTAACACACTACATGCTTAGTCACAGTAGGGGTGTGTGTGTGTGTGTGTGTGTGTGTGTGTGTGTGTGTGTGTGTGTGTGTGCATGGTGGTGGTGGTGGTGGTGGGGGGGTGCTTGTGCATGTTAACACCTGGGTACAGAAGACATTTAGAGGTGAAAACTATGCTGTTTCAAGAGATAATAATGTCAGAAAAAACAACTGTTCACACATCTTATAATAGCAGCCTAGGTGCCAATGGAAAACCTCACACTGGTCATCTTGTCCACATTTACAAGACACTACAACCCCAAATGAAAAGGCTGAGGTTCACACACCTCAGGTGCATGAACCTCAGAGTACCCACCCTCAGAGTACCCACCCTCAGAGTACCCACCCTCAGAGTACTCAGAGTACCCACCCTCAGAGTACCCACCCTCAGAGTACTCAGAGTACCCACCCTCAGAGTACCCACCCTCAGAGTACCCACCCTGGAGAGCTACTGGGTGTGCATGCTTTTGTTCCTGCCCTGCTATAACACACTACATTGTAGCCTAAACATCAGCTGCTCAACAGGACCTTGATAATGCACTCAGGTGTGTTTCAGGGCTGGATCAAAAGCCTGCACACCCAGTAGCTCTCCAGATTAGAGGTTGACCATATGTGTTTTATACAGTAGCCTAACAGTGCAGTTATTCTACTTTATGGGGGGGGTTAAGTGCTTTGATCAAGGGCACAACGGCAGGAGATAGTAGACCTACATGGGATCCGAGACCAACAGCCTTCTAGTGTCAATACCACATTTATGCAGAATTAATCATGTGGGCTACACAAATACCACCAATTATTGGTCATGGAAATTTGGTTAAAAGTCATGGAGCTTCTCCATGACTTTTAACCAAATTTCCATGACCAATAATTGGTGGTGTTTGTGTAACCCACATGATTAATTCTGCATAAATGTGGTATTGACATTAGAAGGCTGCTGGTCTCTGATGGAAAAGTCATGAGATTCCATCTGTCAAAAATGTGTATGAACCCTTAATAACAGTGAATAGGTCTCTATAGCATAACGGAATGTGGGAATTTCTGTGAACATAGTCTAATGAACGGACTTGCACCTCTAGCATCCCAACTCAAACACTGCAAGTAGCAGAAAACACCAGACGGCATAGAAAATAAACAAACCAAATGGATCAAATTTGAATTATCATATTAGTTTTTTGTAGGCGACTTGCCACAGTAGGTGACGTGAAGACATACTACCGCAAATAGGCTGACATGATTTGCCTTTATGATTTGAGGAATTTATAACATTGCACATAAACCTAAGATAAACCAACCCCCAAAAAACAAACAATAACAGTCTAAATGTCACGCCCTGACCTTTGATATCCCCGTTTTTCTATATATTTTGGTTAGGTCAGGGCGTGACTAGGGTGGGTACTCTAGTTTTTGTACATTCTATGTTTTGTATTTCTATGTTGACCTGATATGGTTCCTAATCAGAGACAGCTGTTTATCGCCCTTTTTCCCACTTTCTGGTGTGGGATCTTGTGTTTAGTTGCCTGTCAGCACTATTTTATATAGCTTCACGTTTCGTTTGTTTTATTTAGTTGGTTTGTTCGGTATTCATTTCTTAAAAGAATATGTACGAATACCACGCTGCGCCTTGGTCCGATCCTTTCAACGGACGTGACACTAAATGACTGAATCACATTGAGTTAATACCATTGACTTTAGAATTGTTCTGCGTCACACTTTAACTTGGATTCAGTCTGAATCGAGACGTGATCTCTGCTTGCTTGTCTTCTTCCTCAGACATGTTGATCTTGATGATGCCACATTCTGCATGCGTTTGTTATGACTCATGCTTTCTGGTAGTGACACTGAGTAGGCGTGCAGTGTCTGTGTTTCTGTGTGTGTTAGTGTGCTACACACTTATGTATATTTTGCTAAAATGAGAAATATAGGCAAACCATATGGTTATGTGATGTGATACTAAAAGATGTACGTCATACACACACTGTAAGGCATAGTATAGGCTTAGTACACACACAGTATCTTCGGCCTAGTTCATCTCACTGATACTTTTACCTCACAAGAGTCAGAGAAATAACAATATATTTTATCTGTCTTTTGACATCTGCCTCTCCTTCTGCCCTTGCACCCTCTCTTTCGGTCTCCTCATGATTACAAACCATTCATTACAGCCACCTAATTGCAGACTGTGAGCAGTGGCTCACTGGCCCAACAATATTATTGTTGCCGGGCAGGATCAAATTAGAATCAAACGTTCTTTCCCTCAGACACCCCAAACTGTATGGCTGAAAACGGTAATCAATAGCAAAGGCAAAAAAAGGAGTCGTTATGGGGTTAGTGGGCCTGCAGCTAAGTCGCACGCTAATGTAGCTAAATGACATGTAGCTAGCTAGGTGGTACTGGGGGATTTGAATGGTGCAAGTGAAACTGTGGGAACTATTACTTAGGTAAAAAGCATTAGCCTATCCCCGGTCCTACCATTTGCATACCCGGTGCAATTATGGCCCCTGTGGGGTGCCGTCCAGAAAGCAGCCGAGGAGTGGAGATATTGCCGTCGCGACAACAGCGCCCACCTTAGTGACAGGAAATAATCATCATCTGCGCTCTTTTTTTCTCTTTCTCATATTTTCTCTCTCTCTGGTCTCATTTTCTCTCTCTTTCTCCATTTCTCACGTTGTCTCCCTCACTGCTCCCCCTGACTCCCTCTCTCTCCGGTATCTCTGTCTTGGCCACCAGATTGCAGGGAATTAACAGAGTCTGGGGGAGAGGAGCTGAAGGAGGTTGAGACTAGCTAAGCCCCGCAGACTGAGGCCATCCACGCAGCCCCGGAAATTGATATACTTTGATGCCTGAGACCGCTCCCCCGTCTTCCCCTGACTACAACAACTCACCCAGCCAGGCAACAGGTGAAAGGGAGTTAGTCAGCACATGTTGATCAAGTGCCTGGATCTGAAGTAGGGTTATTAGATGCTGGCTATTTACAACCACAGTTAGGAAGGATGTTGTGCTTGGGAGCAGTATGGCTGACTCCATTTGTAAGACTGTGGGGAGGGCTTATGATGTGACAGGATGGGACTGTAAAGGTGCAGTATCTGGCATATATATATATATATAGAGAGAGAGAGATAGATAGATATACACACCCACATGCTGGACTGTGAGGTCCTTTGGGCATAACTGGAGGCTTAAGGATATGTCACATTAACCACTGAACACAGCTGGGGAATTGTTGTGTGCGTGGCATTTTTTACCCTGTGTGTTTTGAAGAAATTGTAATGGAGGAGGGTCAAGCAAGGTTCAAGCGACATGCTGACTAGACCGGGCACCAGATGCGATCAGGTCATGCAGGTTGAAATATCAAAACAACTCTGAATCAACTATATTCATTTTGGGACAGGTTGAAATATGAAACATTCATGGAAATATTGCTAGTAACTTGCTGTTGCTTGCAAATGCACAAGGTCCTTTTTTCAAGATCATTTTGAGTCACACAAAACTGTGTGTTCTCTACTCCAACAACGAATCCACAGATAAAAGTCGAAACCTAGTTAGTTTCTAGTAATCTCTCCTTCTTCAGTATTCTTCTTATGTGGACTTTATATGGCGGTTGGCAAACAACTTTGACTGGAATGTGGACCTCAATTCATCTTTCAATCACCCACGTGTGTATATGCTCACTCCTAAAAACCAATGAGGAGATGGGAGAGGTGGGACTTGCAGGGCGTCAAGTCTCAAAAATAGAACCAAGTTCTATTTTAGAGCCTGGCTACGCAGACACGCACAAGCAGTTTGTAGGAAATGATTGAACAACATGTATGTGCAACGCTCGCGCAAGCAACGTGGGCGGTGTGGTCAGTATGTGAGGCTACAGCAATCTACATAAAACAACTGCAAACACATAAGCTCATTAAGGTTATCTTATATACACACACACATCACAATAATATAGCCCTCAACAGCCAATAAGCGAGGTGAAAATGAAGTCACACGTAAGCATAATATAATAAGGCCCATACAACATATCATGTGTATACATTGTGTCATCTTCGGGGAACTCTCGGTTGCCAAGAAGAAAAACAAAAGGTTTCTAAAGCCTTTCATTTAATTCCACCTGTCATGTCACAGCTAGTCCACAGCACAGCTCCTAAGTGGCAATAGAAAGCCTGTGTATTGTACATTGGGATCTATGTAAACAATGTCGGCTGCATCCTGTACCAGATAAAATATGGTGTCGTTATCACCCCGCCAATGCCCCCCCCCCATCTTTAATTCCTGCTAAAACAAGAGCTGTCTTTAGGATGTGATGTATGCGCGCAATCTAAGCTGTTTCTCTGTGGTGTATAGTGTGTGTGTGTTGTGGTGTGGTGTGTGTGTTGTTGTGTGTGCACTTAGTATGCATTCAGGGTGTCTATGATATGATATGCATTTGTGCTTTTGTGTTCATGTGTTAGAATGAGACGTGTGTGTGTCTGTCTCTGTGTGTTCGCACAAATGTATGTGCACATGCGTGCGTGTGTGTGCACCTTCCTCCCCCACTAGATACTGAATTAACCATGACACAAAAGCCTAATCACCTTCACAGCTCTAGCCCCGGCCTCATCTCATCACTGGCTTGTGACCCCAGGAGTTGCTATGGCAACAAACAAAGTCTAATTTATCTCCTCACATTTGCATAATTTTTTCAGAGGCGGTGAATATTCCCTGCATTTTCGTAGCCTCACCTTTGATAATACAGTATGAGGCACATTTGATGATGCAAACCAACTCAACATATTTGGAGATAGTGACCAAAGGCTTTACAACAGTAGTTTTCGAGACAAATCCATTATCATCTTGGATTTGCAGTGGTGGAAGTGAGGGGTCCAATGTGGTGTTTATAGTTCATTATCAGTAAGTACATCACAATACAGAGTAGAGCATTCATTTTGGCTGCTGGGTGGAAAGGAGACCCCAAGTTGAACTAAACCATTGACAACTATGTGCCGTTTTCAAGGGATTGTTAAGTAAATGTTATAATTATTTGATTTTAATATCATCACCTCTTGAGGAGCATAGTCAGAACTACACATTTCCGTGTATTCCACATTTAGAGTTATACAGCAAGTAACTGCATGCTTTTCATGACTAGTAAACATCAATTGAAGATGCATTTCAGATACGTGAGGTTAGCCTATCCATTTGGCATGTAGCTAACTAGCTAGCTAAGCAAACAACATGTGTCATTTAGCTTGCTTCATCAGAAATGAGGCTTTTGGAAAGAGCTTGTCCTCTTCCTGGTTAATGTTTCAGTCAGACTACTGTCATCACCACTATAGATGGCAAGCATATCAAACAATATTTGGACATAGCCATCTGGGATGGCTATCTGAAAGGTATCTGAAATTACATTATCAATTGATGTTTACTGATCATGAAAAGCATGCAGTTACCTGCTGTATAACTCTGATAGAGCTAAATGTGCGCAAATGTTTTGCATGAAATAAATCAGTACTTTTTTGCAGTTCTGACTATACTCTACAAGAGGTGATGATATTACAACCAAATAGTTCACATTTATTTAACAATGCCTTGAAAACGACAATGGTTTAGGAAAGATGGGGCCTCCTTGCCCCCTAGCAGACAAATTGAAAAAAGTATGAACTCAGAACTAAGTCGCTTTGGATAAGAATGTGTGCTAAATGACTCAAATGGAAAAAGGAAATTGAACGCCCTGCACCTTATTGTGACATTTATTGATAACGACCTACTCAAACTAACATAGCCACCCTAAAGCTCATTATTGAGTTCCATTTCAATTAAATTATTTTTTACACTAGATCCAATCTAATCCGGGCTAATCCCAACCAAAGCCATGTGAGCAAAATGTATAATGTAGCTGAACTGAGGGGGTGGGTGCCTGTGTGTGTCAGAGTGTGAAGGAGAGCCAGCGCAGTCACACTAGTATGTGTTTGAGTTAGGGATGGGCGTTATCTTACTTTTAATTGTTTAGATTTTTTTAACTATCGGCGATTCACAATATATCTCCTAAAAAAAAATATCTCTAAATTTGCGTTATTGTACACTTAAAGGTCAAATACACTGCATTTCAAACATTCAGCAATAATTGAATGACTTCGGGGCTTGTGAAGTTATACCTAGGCTAAATATAAGAATTCCACAACCATACATTTCTATATTTATCACTAGTTTAACCTGCTTTTTGTTCTTCAATAATCACTGATCTGGCTATGAAAATGCCCTTTCTTGCCTCCCGGGTGGCGCAGTAAGGGCGCTGTACTGCAGCGCCAGCTGTGCCATCAGACTCTGGGTTCGCACCCAGGCTCTGTCGTAACCGTCCGCGACCGGGAGGTCCGTGGGGCGACGCACAATTGGCCTAGCGTCGTCCGGGTTAGGGAGGGCTTGGCTGGTAGGGATGTCCTTGTCTCATCGCGCACCAGTGACTCCTGTGGTGGGCCGGGCACAGTGCCGCTAACCAAGGTTGCCAGGTGCACGGTGTTTCCTCCGACACATTGGTGCGGCTGGCTTCCGGGTTGGATGCGCGCTGTGTTAAGAAGCAGTGCGGCTTGATTGGGTTGTGTATCGGAGGGCGCATGACTTTCAACCTTCGTCTCTCCCGAGCCCGTACGGGAGTTGTAGCGATGAGACAAGATAGTAACTACTAAAACAATTGGATACCACAAAATTGGGGAGAAAAGGGGGTAAAATTCAAAGAAAATGCCCTTTTTTGTAGCAAATTTAAGTAGAACCATGCATAATGCACATTCACTAATAATAACTAACTTCTTGTAGCAGGCATTAGGCTACAGAAAATGAACACAGGTCTCATCAACAATCTCTCAAACCCATGTGCTAGTGATGAGCCAGCTAATCTTTATATTTTAAGTTTAGCGAAACATGGATCTATTTGCTAGCTAACAAAGTTGAACAGTTGAATTGTTATGAACACACCCTTCTGTCTGTCTCCAACTATTTGAAAAGCATATTAGCCTGTCCACTTGAAATCAAGTGGCCTAACTTATTTCTCAGAATGAGAACGTGTTGCCAATTCCTTATATAATTGTGTTTTATGCTTATTGCAATTTATAAAACAGACTAGACAGCCAGTATAACAGTCTTTGTCTACAATGCTGCTAGCGGTACCCCAATGTCTCACACGACAAACTGAGCATTAATTTTACAGAATCAATGTTCATTGATACTCTGATTTTAGTTGTGTCTGCTCTGCGTGCAAATTGAGTAGTTGAGACATAAAAAAGAGTATGGTTCGAAAAGGTTAACCTCTCCTCTATTACAGTAAAATAACGTCTCAATGTGTTTTGATGTACATATGACCCATTCTGTTGGACCAAACCTCAAATGCAAATAGTGAGTTCAAACCGCTGGTCAGAGATGTGATCTCTCAACTTTGTTGGCGTGAATGGCAGGGGGAGGTGATTGGTGTGTGTGTGTAAACCATATAGGAAGAGGTGAAGCAGACCATAAATACAACACGAGAAGTCTGCTCCACAGTCTGTGGTGCAACGTGGCGTTGGTGGATGGAGCGAGACATGATGCTGAACGTTCTCCACGGCGTCTCCAGACTCTGTCACGTTTGTCACGTGCTCAGTGTGAACCTGCTTTCATCTGTGAAGAGCACAGGGCGCCAGTGGCGAATTTGCCAATCTTGGTGTTCTCTGGCAAATGCCAAACGTCCTGCACGGTGTTGGGCTGTAAGCACAACCCCCACCGGTGGATGTCGGGCCCTCATACCACCCTCATGGAGTCTGTTTCTGACCGTTTGAGCAGACACATGCACATTTGTGGCCTGCTGGAGGTCATTTTGCAGGGCTCTGGCAGTGCTCCTCCTGCTCCTCCTTGCACAAAGGCGGAGGTAGTGGTCCTGCTGCTGGGTTGTTGCCCTCCTACGGCCTCCTCCACATCTCCTGATGTACTGGCCTGTCTCCTGGTAGCATCTCCATGCTCTGGACACTACGCTGACAGACACAGCAAACCTTCTTGCCACAGCTCGCATTGATGTGTCATCCTGGATGAGCTGCACTACCTGAGCCGCTTGTGTAGGTTGTAGACTCCGTCTCATGCTACCTACCACTAGAGTGAAAGAACCACCAGCATTCAAAAGTGACCAAAACATCAGCCAGGAAGCATAGGAACTGAGAAGTGGTCTGTGGTCCCCACCTGCAGAACTACTCCTTTATTGGGGGTGTCTTGCTAATTGCCAATAATTTCCACCTGTTGTCTATTCCATTTGCACAACAGCATGTGAAATTTATTGTCAATCAGTGTTGCTTCCTAAGTGGACAGTTTGATTTCACAGAAGTGTGATTGACTTGGAGTTACATTGTGTTGTTTAAGTGTTTCCTTTATTTTTTTGAGCAGTGTAATATGTTTACCTTCTCTTAGTAAAATTAAAAGTGATATCCCTGCATACTTCCAATGAAGTAACACATGTATGCCTATGCTTTACTACAAACAAATCAGCAGTTCAGTGACTTAAGAGAAAGAAACATGCAATTGTTTGCCAGATTTGCCAGATGACAGCTCCTTAGAATGGAGAGTTTGTGTGCTGTTGTTTTTGCATTTCCTACCAAAGGTTATTTTTCCCTCTTCATCTTAGCCATTGTCATTCCCTGTCACTTTGAGTGGAGTAATTGTAAGAGCTGAGCACCTTTCAGCATAGCGCGGCAAAGTTGTGGTGTCTTGTCAGTAAGCAGAGCTATACTTTGAATACCTAATGCTCCACGCCAAAAGGCCATGAGCTCTGATAGCAGACGGCACCTGCGACTAAAACAAAGACAGGTAAAAGGAGCGAGAAAAAGGGTTAGTTTGTAATCCATCGCCGTTGGACGTTGTGGAGAAATACAATTATATGCAATGCCCTTGAGGTGGAAAAAGCAGCTTGGACCACTTCAGGGAGAAAAGCACAAATTAGGCTAAAGAATTATACTTTTGAAACTACCTACTGTGAAAGTAATTCATCTATACAGGCAGAACCTAATTGAACCTGACTGATGTTCTTCTCAGTTTGAGCCTGTTAACATTTTCAGTATGAAAGTCGATATCACTGCCATAGTATAGTTAAGTACAGCAGTACACATGTTCAAAGCTATAATCAAATGATGTTATTGATATTCAGCCAGGTGTCACAATTGTGTGATTTACATTTGTAATACCACAATACAGATACGGATGCGTAATACTGTCTGCTGTTGGCTTTTGGAGAGGTACAGTAGGCCTATAAGCAACTACAGCATGGACATGGACCATACAGCATGTAGTGCAGAAAGGCTGCATAGCACCATGCACACTTTGCAGCTCATTGGCTGGCACACTGCAACACTGCAGAACTGAGTGCTCAACAGAATGTCCAGACTCCAGTTCATTCTCAACACAGCCCATGCAAACGAGAGATGACGAGGCAATTCTCTTTGGAACGAGGGCCATTCATTCTGCATGAGGTCTTGCTTCCCTATACGTTTATTAGGTACACTACCCCATTAATGAAAATGGTTAGCTCGTACAGACAGTGAGTCACGTGGCTATGGCTTGCTATATAAAGCAGGCAGACAGGCATCGAGGCATTCAGTTACTGTTCGGTTGAATATTAGAATGGGCAAAACGAGTTCTAGCATCTTAGTAACGGCCGGCCTCCTGGGCTTTTCACACACGACAGCGTCTAGGGTTCACCGAAAATAGAGCGACAAACAGAAAACATCCAGTCAGCGGCAGACCTATGGGCAAAAACAGATTGTTGATGAGAATGACAAGAACTGTGCAAGCTAACAGGCGAGCCACAAACAGGCAAATAATGGAACAGTACAACAGTGGTGTGCAGAACAGCCACTCGGAATGCACAACTCATCACTCCTTGTCACGGATGGGCTACTGCAGCAGACGACCACACCGGGTTCAACTCTTATTAGATAAAAACAAGAAATAGCGTCTCCAGTGGGCACGCGATCACCAACACTGGACAATTGAGGAGTGGAAAAACATTGGCTGGTCCGACGAATCCCGGTTCCTGTTGCGTTGTGCTGATGGCAGTCAGGATTTGGCATAAGCAGCATGAGTCCATGGCCCCATTCTGCACGGTGTCAATAGTACAGGCTGGCGGCGGTGGTGTAATGGTTTGGGGATGTTGTCCTCTACACGTTTGGTCCCTTGATACCAATTGAGCAACGTCTGAATGCAACGTTTGAATGCCAGGCTGTTCTGGAGGCAAAGGGGGCTCCAACCCGGTACTAGACGGGTGTACCTAAAGTGTATGCTGTATTTGTGAACGTATAAATTAAAGTGACAAAAAACGGGCCTGCATGAATTATGGGCGGAATTCAGTAAGGAACAAAGGATTTTAAAAATAAATAGCTGACAGATACAGTATAAATAAAAGATAGAGGACAAGCTACACATTCCAGCTTTAGCTCCGGTGGTGTATCTCATGTTTTCATGTATACACTGATCAGGAATTCCACAGCTTAAAGTCTCCCGTCCACACATCCAGGCTGACAATTAATGGGTGGAGTTATCGAACATGGCATGTGTTGCCCAAGTATGGGCGAGAAAAGATGATAAAGCATTTGACCTTTTGACTACAGGCTCCCAAGCAAGTAACTGAGTAGCGGTGTGAAGAATACTGCAGAGTCACTGCCAATTTATCGCCACACCAATAGGAGCTTGGCAGCCGACTACACAAGGAAGTCAGGAGGGAGGAAAACGCTAGGGGAAGCTGGTGAGGTCAACAGCAATCCATAAATTACCCCTGAGACAAAGTCTCTGCCGCGGTGCATTATTCAGAGAGGGATCGATACGGCTCTTGCGATTCAAACACTACAACCTATTCTTCTTGCTTATCAGCAAACTTCGTCTGAGGTACAGTACTTTCCTATGATCAATTATTAAAATCAACTTGGCTTTGGCTGGCTTCGTAGACATCTACTCGGTGGCTCTGTTTATTTATGCTTGCATAGTGGCCCTCCACAAGGTAATTTTTCACTTAAATTACTTTTAAAGTTTTGACTTTAAAGTTATTTTGATTTATTCAAACTCACTAGTAATAGATAATTCATCAAAATCAATAAAACAAACTTTTATTGCATTATCAAATGGGCCTCTGGCAAAAGGAATGGGGAAATACAAACAGTCATAGAAGACCATTTTCATTTCTCTCTAATGGTTATTCAGTTTACAGATGACACATTACAGCATCAGTGTGTACAACTCAAGTGTAGACTCTTTAGCTGATAAATGGAAATGGTCTAATTTCTACAAACAATTCACCAATATGAAATGGACTTTGATCTACTTATTAAAGGGCCGGATTCTATAACTTTAGAGAAAAACAAATGAAGAGCAGCAAAGAAAAGTGTCTATGATACCAAAACGTAGTGAAATAGATCCAAAATGTAAATCTGCCACTAATAATAATAGTATTCTTTGCTATGCCTCTAGGCTACTTGGTTATACAAAGCAACTAGACATTTCTTATTATTATTCTTCTCTTTCCCTCCTACTTTCCAAACACTTGACTGTGACATGATATACCCTTCTAGATGACTATTTCTCTATCCCTCCCCCTCTCCAACCCACCCCCCCCCCTCTCCCCTTTTGCCTTCCAACCACTTCTTACGGAAAAAGGAGAGGACTATCCTCTTACCCACTAGGGGGAATTAATCAAGTTGGAGAGAGAGGGAGAGGGGAGGGAGATACAGAGAGGAGGAGTGGAGTGTACAGAGTGAGAGAGGTGGAGAGAGAAAGAGAGATGTCTGAGCCTGCCTACCAATGAGGTCTTATCCATTAGGGTTAAACCAACTCACCCCACTGTTTAGGATTTTGGTTTCTCTATCCATTTTTCAGATAATTAGCATGTTATCATGTTAGCAGAGGCGCACTGATTGGAGTCACCTCGTCAGTGAGGATGTGTTTCACCTGTGCTGGCCCAGCTGGTATTTAGGACCTGCTGACCCAGTGCATCAGTGGGAGAGGAGACGTTGGGAGAGCTACACCTCACATTAGCACTTCGACTTTAGTTAGCCAAAAAGAAGCCTGAGATTTGTGTTTTCCTCTGTTTGCTCCATATTCATTTGACTAAATTGGTGTGGATTGTTTTCCTTTAGTTTATCCCCTGAGGAAAATTTAGTGGGTGTCTTTTAGAAACCCCTTATTAGTTGCTTGCCAACTTTCAGTGGATGCCCCATAGGTGTCTTTCAGAACCCCTTTTGAACCCCTTTCTGTTGTCGAAGTGACTTTTTGTTAGTTCCCTTTTCTGCGAGCGAAGACATTTTGAATTTGTCCTTTGGGAACATAACCGCACCACTCCGAGCGCCTGGCCTGACTCACACCTCCAAACCTCTCGGGAGACTTCTCTACCCTCACTTGCATCGCCTCCGATGACAGCCCCGCCATTTTCACCTTCTCTCCCAGATATCTGTCACGGCATGTAGCTATTGCTTTAAAAGTGATCTGTGATAGCTGACCTTTGGTGTGTTCGCAGTAGCTAAGGTCTGCTATGATATCGCTGCTCTCTGGTGGTCTCTTTTCTTTATCCTAACTTCACAAGACCTTTTCTAACCTTCAGCTTTCAAAGGAAGTGGAAGCTGTATGGCGTGTATAAAGGAGTGTGTGTGTATAGGCTGGGGAGGGAGAGAAGAGGTGGGAAAAGAGAGGGAGAAAACAGTTAGATCAAGGCCCAGACGGGTCAATGAATCATGCAAATATCCCTAATAAAGCCAGTCAATAGTACCACGGTAATATCACAGTACCAAAATGTCATTTATGATACCAACATTTTAGAATACTGTAGTAATGTTTCACATGATACTACTGACTTTATCATCCACAGCAATCTAAAGAACCTGCTGGCGCCTGTTATAAAATGTTTATAAAGTCAGTTGAATTTAGGCAGCAGCCACTAGCAGGTCCAATAACATCCACTTCATGTGTGGCAGCTGTAAACAGCTCCCCTACCAGCCCTCACTCACCTGCTTCTCTCCGTCTGATCTTCACGCATGTCTATTCCTCCATCAGTTTAAACAAATATATAATTTAGCCATGATGGAGAGTGGGGATGCAGACCCTGATGAGTCTTCTGTTGTTTGATGTTGTTAAAACATTGTATCATTTCATCGCCTGTTATAACCAAGAGCACAGAGCAGTCTGAGTATACTTTGCAAGCTCACTGTCATGCAGCCTTTGAGTGTCCGAGAGGGAAAATGGAGCACTGCTTCGTGACAGGCATGCTTGCAGCTTTACAGCAGAGGAAACAGCTTGTCTTTAGTCTAAACAGTTAATAAAATAGGACCCATATTACCTTTCTATCAGGATTCACGCGCATTTGATATTATTTCACAAACCATGTCGCAGGCAGTTTTAAACTAATCCTGGGTTGCTAATTATTGGTTTGATAACCTGGTAACTTGACAGTAGGTTTAGGCTAATTCGATTGGCACAGGAAGAAAGGAAAATGGTCTGCTACTCATGAGATGTGCTTCAAAAGGTAGGATTCAAATACGCCTGATGTAAGCCTAAACTACAGCAAAAATCTATTTATTTGGTGCTCCTTAAATTCTGTTTGGTGCCTAACATTTTAAAAGTTGGGAGCAGTGGCATGCAAGTAAATATGCATGTATATCACAGGAGGTTGGTGGCACCTTAATTGGGGGGGGGGGCTCCTGGTAATGGCTGGATCACAATTGGTGGAATGGTATCAAACAAATGGTTTTAATGTGTTTGATGCCATTCCATGTGCGCCGTTCCAGACATTACTATGAGCCTGCCTCCCTTCGGCAGCCTCCACTGATGTGTACTCCTTCCTCCCATCTCTCCAGCCAAATCACAGGTAGGCTTTTGAAAATATGAGCAAATCCGCCATTCTATGCAGTAAAATATTATACAGTGAACAGTGTGGAGTTAAATTCAATGTGTTGTGTTGAAGTGTGCATTTCAGTGACAGGTTATTGGAGAACGTTTAGAAAACGTCAACAAACGTCCGGGGGACGGGGCGAACAGGATGCTAGGTCACAGATTTTTTCCCCACAGTGGTATCACGATACTACTTGGTATTGTGATACTTGGCCTGGTATTGTATCGTTTGTAAAATGTTGGTATTGTTACACGACTAGTCAATAGCACTCACTTTTTTATCTCCTCCGTATCGCAGCACGTCTGCGTGGCTTGTGCACACATGCTTAAAGGAACACACACACACGTTTGCACAATCAATAGCTCTGTCTAGCCCATTCACACCTGCCTCTAAAAGTGCAAAAAAATAGTGCAATAAGGAGTGCAACAATTCCCTGTGTAGTCTGTCTCCATTAACCCATTCAATGCAATTGCTCAGTTCTACAAATAGACAAGAAGGCAGACATCCTCCAACTACAAATACAGCCACTGCCAACAACTCCCTCCCTGAACCAGCCACCTCTAGCCACTGAGCTTCAATCAGCTGTCTGACACTTTTCAAAAGTATTCCATTTAGACACCACTCCCTTACACACACACGCAAGCAGGCCTGCACACTCACACAGTGTCAAGGTCCTTAGTAGCACCCGAAACAAAACCATTCACAAGCACCTCATTTGCCTCACCCTATTCCTTTACATCGCCCATTGTCTCTCTCTCTACCACCTGCCCCCTCCTCCTCTCTCATGTTTCCATGCAGTAAATGAGGCCCACTCCTCCAGACATAGACAGTAGAGGAGAGCAGAGACGACTGAACATTGGAGGTAATTAGTGATCTTGATAATGGGGTGAGGGCAAGGAAGGTTGCCACTGATCCGGCCTAATTGCTCTGATCCGTGCCAAAGCGCCCGGGTAGGACAATGAGGTGGATAATGGCCTTGGCGCCCATTGCCACAGATATGCCCGTGATGCGGCTTTTAACGACGTACAGGGGTGGGGGGATGGGTGGCAGAACATTGGGGACTGACGTTGATGCCACATCCTATCCATTGTCCCCATGCATCCTTCAAGGGGGACAATCTAAAAAACACAGCTCAGAAAAGGGATTGAGAGAGAAAAGGAAAGAAAAAAACTAAGCTCTTGAGAAGACACCATTATGTAAGCAATTAGGCCTACTGTATGCATTCATCAGTTCAACACACGGCCAAATCTCTGAGATGCATTATCAGACATTTGAGTATAAGTTGACGATGTGAACATGCAAAAAGGATCAAAACGTGGCAATTACAGATTTTCCTATACAACAATAGAACTGCACTCAAGATTCAAGATTTACGCCTTCGATCGTATATGGAATTTTGCGTAGGCTATGGAACAAAACCCTGAAATGAGTCAATCCCATGAGATGCACTCGAGATAATACAAGGCAGAGATGTGGAACATGGAACTTTAAGAAAGGTTTTGATCGCATGTTAGTGCTACTACTCAGTATTAAGACAAGTACAAGGCATACTATTGTCATGAGGGATGCATTATTGCTCTAGTATCCTATATATACACACCATACTCAGTAGAGGTCCACTCAATGTTTAGATCTGAACACTCTATTCAAGAATGGAACATCTTTACAAATGTCTCCACCATCAGACCATTGCAGTCACCAAAGTGTGTTTCACCAAAAAAGAAGACGCATACAAATTGGACAGTCTCTTCAAACCTAGTGGTAGAGTTGGACACTTGACCAAAGTGCAGAGAAGCTAGGACCCTGCAGGAGTTGGGAGGCAGTCGGAATAATCCACACACTGTCACAACGGAACTTACCTAGAGAGAAAGAGGGAGAGAAACATGTTAAACAGTTGCAAAACAACATTTTTTATTTATTTGACCTTTATTTAACTAGGCAAGTCAGTTAAGAACAAATTCTTATTTTCAATGACGGCTAGGAACAGTGGGTTAACTGCCTTGTTCAGGGGCAGAATGACAGATTTGTACCTTGTCAGTCTCATTAATAGAAACGTCAAGATAAACGATTCAAGGTTTATTCACACAAAGGTGAAGCATAAGAAAGAGAGGATCTAATGGACTGGAGGAGGACATTGTCTCAACCCTATTAAATTGCTTCCATCTTTTCCTCATCTCTTTTCCTTCATTACCCTTGATGGTTGAAAGGAAGCCCTGGATAAATCTGAGCAATATCGACATTGGTGGTGGAGGAAAGGAGACAAGAAGAGTAAAACTACTGAGACCCAGCCCCGTTCCCTGACTCTCTACACTCCTCTGTTTTAGAGGGAATTAGTCACAGCTAATAATCTTGACTGCAAGGCGCAATAAAGTAGGAAATTCAGAACCACGTGCATAATTTAATTGTAATAAGACACCAAACATTTTATTTTCTACATAACATTAGACGGTGCCTGATTAATAATTTATCACAAAAATTACAGGTGAAAATGAAAGTCTTTCTTGAAGCCGCCTCGCGGGGCAGCAAAGGCAGGTTTTGAGGGATGGGGGGGAAGACAAGAGGTCGACACTTAATAACTCGAGCACCCTGAGATGGCAATTAGGAGTTCCCATAATAATCTGGCAATCGCCTTTTATTAGGTGGATATAATGGTAAAGACTGGGCACCACGCCTTACGTGGGAGATGCATTAACCCCGTGACTGTTTTAGCCCAATGAAGGTGCACGAAGGAAACTTGCGTCGTCATCAAAAATGAAGGGGGAGGGTTGGTAGTCGGAAGAGTTGGGGGGAGAGATTTTTAATCAAGGTGGCAATCATTTATGTTCGTCGAAATCCTAAAACAGGTTGGTTCTTTTACATCCCTGTCTGCTAGCACTTTCATCCATTTTTTTCTGCATAATGTGTCACACTGAAAGTGCTCTTGACAGGCAGTAGTACACAGAGGAGGAGAGGAAGGAACCTCAAAGAAGTCAGAAACTGGAGAACTTTGTAAAGAAAAAAAGATTTTCCGACAGACATTTAAATTCCTCTCACCAGGAACTCAGTCTGGTTGATCGCCCCCATGTGTCAGTCTTTAAAAAAGGTGCCACTCAAAAAATTATATAGATATGATGTGAGGTTTATTTGTGTGTGTGGGACGAACCCAGTGCTACTTTGTAGTAGAGTGACATTTCAGCCATAAGACTTTATTTTTCAAACGCAGCCAGGCAGTCTATCTGACATCTGGGTTTGTCGATTGAAAAAAAGGGCAGCTCATTCAAGTCAAAGGTTCTCCCGCCGAGTGTGAAATCTTTGGAATAATGGCTTTGAAATGCAGCATGTGACAGCCGAACAAACACTTGAATATGGTAAAACTGAGGAATTGGTGTCAAATAATAAAAGAGCTCACGTAGTTCCTCATTTGACACATTATAAACATATCACATTACTAAACATGATTTGCATAAGAGTATCCATGGGTTCTGAATGTATCCAAGACCAATCCAACACTGTCTCAAATGCCAGTGAGTTAATTCCTCCTGATGGTTAATGAGACCTCAATAAACAATCCCGACTACATTGTCGTGCCCCTGAAATAGATTTGATCGGTGCCATACAGCTGTCGCACAGATCCCATCACACACTATCAAAGACAACAGCCCATAGACGATCCAGCCGAGAGAAACGCACACTGGGGACTTCAAGCAGTGTGCAACACAAAACCTCTCCAACCTGTTACTCTCTACTTCAATAGCCATCCTTTCCAGTTCCCTTAATTCAATCAGGGTGGGGAATCTCAGAGCCACTGCCTATGTTGTTTGCTGACAGCTCAAGGCTCTTTGGAAATCCTCTCATGAATACACCACCAGCACTTTGCCAGGCCACTGGTTAGCCATCTCTGGGCCTTTCCCACTCTAGCAGTGTCTCACTTATACACGGAAGGAAGAGAAAGAGAGGAAGAGGGGCTAGGAGCTTCTCTCCGTGGTGTGATGGCAGGGTGGGATCCCTAGTGAACACACTCACGCTGATAAACTGATGGCACTTATTTTGTATGCAGGGTTTAGATTGAAGCGCCACCCAACTAATTCTCTTTTGCTGCTAAATAACATACTTAATCACCATGCCGAGCTATGATACATGGACTAATCACTGACTAATGCCGTGCAGCTCTGAGTTCCAATTCCAAACCCTCAGGAAGCGTGACAGAACTTCAAAAGCCCCAAATGGAATGTGTCATAGATTTTTCCATTCGTATGTGCAAAGTCAGTTTGCATACTAATGAAGATATTAATGAGCCATCATGAGATTAAACCTTTAAATATTAATTTGCTGTCAATTAGCAACATACTCGGGCCACATGTCGCATTCGTGTGGTATAAGAGAAAAAGGGGAGGGGGGATCATTGTCTTTCAGTGTGGCTTATGAAATACGAGCTAAATATGCTGAAGCTCAGGCGAAGATGTGCTGATGAATTTTTAAGTCTAATTAACCTCTAAAAGTCTAAGCTAATATATGGAATTGTTTTAAGATGGTCATACCATGGATCATTTAGCTATTTGATTTTGAATTTAAAAACCCCTACTATAGCCCATAGAAACACATTGTATGACATTCATACATTTGCAAAACAGACAGTAAAAATGATGATCATCACGCTGCAACATTGAGAGCATCCTGCCTGACTGGTTGCATCACTGCCTGGTATGGCAACTGCTCGGCCTCCAACAGCAAGGCACTACAGAGGGTAGTGCGTACGGCCCAGTACATCACTGGGGTTTTTACCCCAAGCCATAAGCCATAAGACTTCTGAACAGGTAATCAATTGGCTACCTGGACTATTTGCATTGTGTGCCCCCCCCCACCCCCCACCTCCTCTACCCTTCTTTTACGCTGCTGCTACTCTCTGTTTATCATATATGTATAGTCACTTTAACCATACCTACATGCAGCCAGACTAACCGGTGCCTGTATATAGCCTCGCTACTGTTATAGCCTCGCTACTGTTATAGCCTCGCTACTGTTATAGCTTCTCTACTGTTATAGCCTCACTACTGTTATAGCCTCCCTACTGTTATAGCCTCACTACTGTTATAGCCTCGCTACTGTTATAGCCTCGCTACTGTTATAGCCTCGCTACTGTTATAGTCTCGCTACTGTTATAGCCTCGCTACTGTTATAGCCTCGCTACTGTTATAGCCTCGCTACTGTATATAGCCTCGCTACTGTTATAGCCTCGCTACTGTTATAGCCTCGCTACTGTTATAGCCTCGCTACTGTATATAGCCTCGCTACTGTTATAGTCTCGCTACTGTTATAGCCTCGCTACTGTTATAGCCTCGCTACTGTAATAGTCTCGCTACTGTTATAGCCTCGCTACTGTTATAGTCTCGCTACTGTTATAGCCTCGCTACTGTTATAGCCTCGCTACTGTTATAGCCTCGCTACTGTTATAGCCTCGCTACTGTATATAGCCTCGCTACTGTTATAGCCTCGCTACTGTATATAGCCTCGCTACTGTTATAGCCTCGCTACTGTATATAGCCTAGCTACTGTATATAGCCTCGCTACTGTTATAGCCTCGCTACTGTATATAGCCTCGCTACTGTTATAGCCTCGCTACTGTATATAGCCTCGCTACTGTATATAGCCTCGCTACTGTATATAGCCTCGCTACTGTATATAGCCTCGCTACTGTTATAGCCTCGCTACTGTATATAGCCTCGCTACTGTATATAGCCTCGCTACTGTTATAGCCTCGCTACTGTTATAGCCTCGCTACTGTTATAGCCTCGCTACTGTTATAGCCTCGCTACTGTTATAGCCTCGCTACTGTTATAGCCTCGCTACTGTTATAGCCTCGCTACTGTTATAGCCTCGCTACTGTATATAGCCTCGCTACTGTTATAGCCTCGCTACTGTTATAGCCTCGCTACTGTTATAGCCTCGCTACTGTTATAGCCTCGCTACTGTTATAGCCTCGCTACTGTTATAGCCTCGCTACTGTTATAGCCTCGCTACTGTTATAGCCTCGCTACTGTTATAGCCTCGCTACTGTTATAGCCTCGCTACTGTTATAGCCTCGCTACTGTTATAGCCTCGCTACTGTTATAGCCTCGCTACTGTTATAGCCTCGCTACTGTTATAGCCTCGCTACTGTTATAGCCTCGCTACTGTTATAGCCTCGCTACTGTTATAGCCTCGCTACTGTTATAGCCTCGCTACTGTTATAGCTCGCTACTGTTATAGCCTCGCTACTGTTATAGCCTCGCTACTGTTATAGCCTCGCTACTGTTATAGCCTCGCTACTGTTATAGCCTCGCTACTGTTATAGCCTCGCTACTGTTATAGCCTCGCTACTGTTATAGCCTCGCTACTGTTATAGCCTCGCTACTGTTATAGCCTCGCTACTGTTATAGCCTCGCTACTGTTATAGCCTCGCTACTGTTATAGCCTCGCTACTGTTATAGCCTCGCTACTGTTATAGCCTCGCTACTGTTATAGCCTCGCTACTGTATATAGCCTCGCTACTGTTATAGCCTCGCTACTGTTATAGCCTCGCTACTGTTATAGCCTCGCTACTGTTATAGCCTCGCTACTGTTATAGCCTCGCTACTGTTATAGCCTCGCTACTGTTATAGCCTCGCTACTGTATATAGCCTCGCTACTGTTATAGCCTCGCTACTGTTATAGCCTCGCTACTGTTATAGCCTCGCTACTGTTATAGCCTCGCTACTGTTATAGCCTCGCTACTGTATATAGCCTCGCTACTGTTATAGCCTCGCTACTGTTATAGCCTCGCTACTGTTATAGCCTCGCTACTGTTATAGCCTCGCTACTGTTATAGCCTCGCTACTGTTATAGCCTCGCTACTGTTATAGTCTCGCTACTGTATATAGCCTCGCTACTGTTATAGCCTCGCTACTGTTATAGTCTCGCTACTGTTATAGCCTCGCTACTGTTATAGCCTCGCTACTGTTATAGCCTCGCTACTGTTATAGCCTCGCTACTGTTATAGCCTCGCTACTGTATATAGCCTCGCTACTGTTATAGCCTCGCTACTGTTATAGCCTCGCTACTGTTATAGCCTCGCTACTGTATATAGCCTCGCTACTGTTATAGCCTCGCTACTGTTATAGCCTCGCTACTGTTATAGTCTCGCTACTGTTATAGCCTCGCTACTGTTATAGCCTCGCTACTGTTATAGCCTCGCTACTGTTATAGCCTCGCTACTGTTATAGCCTCGCTACTGTTATAGCCTCGCTACTGTATATAGCCTCGCTACTGTATATAGCCTCGCTACTGTTATAGCCTCGCTACTGTTATAGCCTCGCTACTGTTATAGCCTCGCTACTGTTATAGCCTCGCTACTGTATATAGCCTCGCTACTGTTATAGCCTCGCTACTGTTATAGCCTCGCTACTGTTATAGCCTCGCTACTGTTATAGCCTCGCTACTGTATATAGCCTCGCTACTGTTATAGCCTCGCTACTGTTATAGCCTCGCTACTGTTATAGCCTCGCTACTGTTATAGTCTCGCTACTGTTATAGCCTCGCTACTGTTATAGCCTCGCTACTGTTATAGCCTCGCTACTGTTATAGTCTCGCTACTGTTATAGTCTCGCTACTGTTATAGCCTCGCTACTGTTATAGCCTCGCTACTGTTATAGCCTCGCTACTGTATATAGCCTCGCTACTGTTATAGCCTCGCTACTGTTATAGCCTCGCTACTGTTATAGCCTCGCTACTGTATATAGCCTCGCTACTGTTATAGCCTCGCTACTGTTATAGCCTCGCTACTGTTATAGCCTCGCTACTGTTATAGCCTCGCTACTGTTATAGCCTCGCTACTGTTATAGCCTCGCTACTGTTATAGTCTCGCTACTGTTATTTTTCACTGTTTTATTTCTTTACTTATCAATTGTTCACCTAATACCTTTTTTTTAGTTAGAAATTGCACTGTTGGTTAGAGCCTGTAACTATGAATTTCACTGTAAGGTGAAATACCTGTTGTATTCGGCGCACGTGACAAATAAACGTTGATTTGATCATAAGGTTTTGAAGTGTCTGTCCGACATCTAGGAGATACAG
Organism: Oncorhynchus kisutch; assembly: GCF_002021735.2. Taxonomy (NCBI): domain Eukaryota; kingdom Metazoa; phylum Chordata; class Actinopteri; order Salmoniformes; family Salmonidae; genus Oncorhynchus; species Oncorhynchus kisutch. The sequence goes on along the minus strand of NC_034179.2, from coordinate 41,246,155 downwards.
CACCTTCAGAAAGTATTCATACCCCTTGATTTATTTCACATTTTGTTGTGTTACAACCTGAATTCAAACTGGATTAAATCAATACCCCATAATGACAAAGTGAAAACATGTTTTTAGAAATTGTTGTAAATGTATTAAAATGAAATACAGAAATACGTCATTTACATAAATATTCACACCCCTGTTAGAAACATCTTTGGCAGCGATTACAGCTGTGAGTTTTTTCTTGGTAAGTGTCCTAGAGCTTTGCACACCTGGATTGTACAATACTTGCACATTATTATTATTATTTTAATTCTTCAAACTCTGTCAAGTTGGTTGTTGCTACACAGCCATTTCTAGTCTTGCCATAGATTTTCAAGACAATTTAAGACAAAACTGTAACTAGGAACATTCAAAGTCATTTTGGTAAGCAACTCCAGTGTATTTTTTGGCCTTGTGTTTTAGGTTATTGTCCTGCTGAAAGGTGACTTAGTCTCCCAGTGTCTGCTGGAAAGCAGACTGAATAAGCTATAAGCTAAATGGAAGGTCATACCAAGGATCATTTAGCTATTTGATTTATAATTTTAAGACCCCTTGAAGTATAAAAAAACATGATGACATTTTTTTGGGGCCTTAAAGCTATTAGCCCATTCAAATGCATCAAATAACACATTCACTACATGGAACAACAGATTGACCCCCTCAAAAAAGTATAAATCTTCTGAATTGTCTGTCCTATATCTGAGATAAAAGAAAAATCAGGAAACATTTGTTATTATATTTTTTACATGCGTTGAAGCTTTATTTTTGGCACTAAACAGTCTCCATATATACACTATATATACAATGTGGACACCCCTTCAAATTAGTGGATTCGACTATTTCAGCAACACCCGTTGCTAATAGGTGTATAACATCGAACACACAGCCATGCATTCTCTATACACAACCATTGGCAGTAGAATGGCCTTATTGAAGAGCTCAGTGACTTTCAACGTTGCGACGTCATAGGATGACACCTTTCCAACAAGTCAGTTCATCAGCTGGAGTTGTGTAAAGTTTGCCGCCATTGGACTCTGGCTCAGTGAAAACGCATTCTCTGGAGTGATGATTCACGCTTCACCATCTGGCAGTCCGACGGACAGATCTGGGTTTGGCGGATGCCAGGAGAACGCTACCTGACCGAATGCATAGTGCCAACTGTAAGGTTTGGTGGAAGAGGAATGATGGTCTGGGGCTGTTTTTCATGGTTCGGGCTAAATCCGTAGTTCCAGTGAAGGGAAGTCTTAATACTACAGCATATAGTGACATTCTAGATGATTCTGTGCTTTCAACTTTGTGGCAACAGTTTGGGGAATGCCCTCTCCTGTTTCAGCCATGCACAAAGCGAGGTCCATACAGAAATGGTTTGTCGAGATCGGTGTGGAAGAACTTGACCAGCCTAAACAGAGTCCTAACCTCAACCCCATCGGAATCTAAAACAAAAATGCAGAAATAAATGCAATAAAATGCAAATTAATTTACTTAAAAATCATACAATGTGATTTTCTGGATTTTTGTCTTAGATTCCGTCTCTCTCAGTTGAAGTGTACCTATGATAACAATTACAGACCTCTACATGCTTTGTAAGTAGGGAAAACCTGCAAAATCGGCAGTGTATCAAATACCTGTTCTCCCCACTGTACATGTACGAGAGATTCTCACTACAGACAGAAGTTGGCAGATCGTGAAGCAAAACGGAGAACAACATTGTGTTCGTGAGAGTCATCTTTCCATAAAGTTTGTAGGCCAGTCCGTTCGGACGCTACAGACGATTTTGTGAGAAGACCCGATTTTCGCGATGTCTCATGGTCTGACAAACACCACTCTCGCTCTGCCACCTTTCACAGCAAATGTGTAAGTGCAACATTGGCGGACACTGTGGAATGAGACTTATCCAATGCAAAAAAAGCAGATATCTTCATCTTAAAATGACAGATTTTTATGGGGATGTTTTTATTAAGCAAATTACATTTCCACAGGGGCGTGGACATCGACTCTAGGGGGTTAAAAGTTGTAAGTGTTTTAAAGTTACTATTGGCCTCATGGTAAAATCCCTGAGCGGTTAGGAAAGACACCTGTATCTTTGTAGTGACTGGGTGTAATTAATAACTTAATAACCATGCTCAAAGGATATTCAATGTCCTTTTTTTTTAAACATCTACCAATAGGTGCCATTCTGTGGAAGGTATTGGAAAACCTCCCTGGTCTTTATGGTTGCATCTGTGCTTGAAATTCACTGCTCGACTGAGGGACCACACAGATAATTGTATGTGTGGGGTCCAGTTTCAGGTAGTCATTTGAAAATCATTGCAGCCCATGCAAAACATATCTCTAGTTTAAACTGACTGATTTTGATGGGGATTCTTTTGCATTATGTTAAATAGATTGACGCACGGGTGCATCAATAGTCTCCAATGGATTAAAGGACATGGGACCATATTTTATCAACACCAGTAACCCAAGAGTTACTTGTGTAAGAAAAAATACAGGTGCTGTCTGACTCGAAAACCGGAAACTCCTGGATAGTAGGTTTGATTGAAAAGGGCCATTAGGGCTGACAAAGGTTTGCAAATATCTAAAACACACAGTAGGTACAGAAGACTGCATGGCAACTTGACTTTCCTTCAGTCGAAACCTCTCTGGCTGCACAGTGTCAAAGACTAAAGTCACACATTGTGACCCAGATTTCACACTCCTCCAACGTTGTCAGGGGCAAGCGATGGATTATACATGGCATCAATAATGAAATGTGTCTGGTGACTAACAAAAGGGGAGGCAGTTAAAGAATTTAAACGAGGGTAGGCACTTACATGCACTCAAAGTGTAATACTTGTTCAAGGTTCCTTGTACAGTTATGTCACTGTCATCGCTGTACTCTGCCTACTGCTGTGTGTTGTAGCATCTTAGACTGTTTTTTTTCTTTCTCTCTTTGAACAAAGTGGGGCGATGATGGCATTGTTGTATTTACTGTAGCAACTCAGCTTGTTCTCCTCACAAGTCCTTTCATGATCTCTTTCCCTCACAATGAACTTTAGTCTTCCTCCATGCTTGAAGCTGGGTTCAAATTTACATTATGATGAAAATAACCGCTTTAGGGAGGGGAGTGCACAGGTATGTATGATGCCAAAGACTCTGCTGTCTCTTTAGCTCTTAGACCTTTGACTTCCATAGAAGCCCCACCACCCCTCCCTCCCTCCACAATGTTATCCCTCCATCCAGACTTCCCTTAGGCAGTATATCTTTGACTAACCTGTAGGTGGATTGCTGCAGCTAGTTCACATCAACTATCTGGAGGCATGAATCCCCAAACAGAGGCTAGTATCAGTTAAGAGAAAGAGGCCAGGTTTGGGAGGATAGGGAATGGAAAAGGGAGGAATAGTAGTGTGGGGTCCAGAGAGGGAGGGATGGTGAAGGGATGGAGAGACCCCTTCAGCCAGCTAGAGCCCCAGCATTGTGCCCAAAGCTACGCGTTGCCTGCAAGTGGCTACAAGCATGGACGCTAGCAAAAGTGGGTATAGTCACCGTAGAGCTTCTCAAACCTTCCCCATGGGGAGTCTCACTGACAGTTCATGACACAGTTGCCCCTGCTTGAGCTTTTGATGAACCCCAGGTTCTGCTCCCTGCTACGCTAACTCGCATCCATCCCACAGCGATAGTTTACAAATGTGTCAGCCTTATAGCAGGTCGAGTCCTTGACTTGGCTGACACGTTTGTCTTGAGGGTCAAGTATGACATAACACAGGGCTGTCAACGACGATCACCAAGAGCGCTCTCTGACACTGGCTGTGAGGGTAATCGTGTCACAACCGGTTGGGCATAGAATTCAAATAAGACTGATGTCTCTTATTCAAATGTTAATTACTGCTTAGCGCAATTTAGCCCGCGATACACTAGGTTACTCTAACAGGGGGACTAGACGACACAAGGGCAGGCAAGGTCGGGCTATGATAATGTTTAACTGCTGCCATGATATCTCTGAGGAGAGACGTACGCAGACACAATGGCCTGGATCTTCATTACGTGGCATATTTATCTCTGGGTGCCTAGTTAATGCAAGATGACGTTGGGCAACTCAGTGGCGTGTCCTGGGCCTGGTACTCTACTGTCTGACATAGACATTGATGGCGATGGATGTAGGACGGCCTCAGATTGACAGTGGTGGCTGTACTTCACCGCTGAGTAAATTTATCTCAGCCAGCCAGGTTCGACTGCCTGAGAGGAGGTGGCAGTGGATAGCGAGCTGAGGTGACAAGAAGCCGTCTCTGAGTCCAGATTCTGCCCGCGTCTATTTCCCCTTCTGCCGAAAATTACGTTAAACTGGTCACTCGGGAGACTACTTGTCAGTAGCAAGAGCTGTCAGAGAAGATAGCCAGAGGGCACGGTTCAATCAAACTTTGATTTATCAAGCTGCAGGATTTAGACTCCACACTTTCATATTTCCACAATTTACTAAATAAAATTTCACTTACGGTTCCCACGCCCGAAACATTCTCATTGTGTGGCCCACCCTCCATTGTAAGATGATTGTTGAAATGAAAATGAGGGAAAAGTTGTGCCATCAGAAATCTATTCATCTAGAGTCAATTAATTTGAGCAACACAGACACAGTTGGGAAAAAATGAGGGCCTTCACAATAAAAACTGATGCTTAACTCCAATGCATCATATTGAGTGGCTAATCCACACCGGTCAATGACGCCACGCAGAATTGCCAGCCTTGATTGATGCATGGGCTCCTCGCTTTTCTCACTCGTGGTGACAAATTCACTATTTCACTGCATTAGAAAGCCCCTCGTCTCCCCACAATATAAAACACCCTGGACTGCAGTGATATTCTCAGATTTATTTATTAATATCATTTAAGCTGGTGGCGGAGATAAAAAGGGAAATAGGAGCCTGTAAATATTGTTGAATTAAGGCCTGTCTGAGAAGAAAAGACTCCCTCTTACATATACTTTCACAATGTGGTAAGGGTTCTCTCTTTTTTGTTGATAATCATATCTGCAGGGTGTTGCATGATACACACTCAGGGGTTGTATTCTCAGCTGAATTCACGATCAATCTCTCTGTATTCAACTACACCCCCCCTTCCCACAAACTCTCCACCGCTCTCTCCCCTCAGACAGCCAATCCCCCTATCAGTCTGGGTGGAGGGGATAGGGGAGAGGAAAGGGGGAGGGAGGAGACGGAAGGCGAGGAGATTTAATCGTCTGAGACAGCGCTACTTGTGCTGAACAACAACTCCGATCAGCTTCAAGATTTACAGAGTGATCAACGTGGGGCTGCCCTCTGTGGCTATCGATTAAACATCCCAGGCTGCCTAGCTCTGCTGCCCATTGTTGACTCAAAGGATACCCTCCACAAAGTTAGATTTAGATTTTTGGGTGGAACAATGAAGATGTGAGTAAGGGATAAGCTAAGGTGAAGGGAAGGCCTCTAGATTTCCTTGTGTCAATGATTTGGGAAATGTTTAGAAACCTACCCCAGGGAAAGTTATCTTCATCCTGACTAAGAAGTAGGGATGCACGATATATCGGTGAACATGTTGGAATCGGCCGATACTAGCTAAAATTGCAAACATCGGTATCGGCCCAATGTCTAGTTTAACGCCGATGTTAAAAACCGATGTCAAAGTAAAATTGTGCACTACATGTGCAACACAGCATTCCTAACCTAGCCCACAATGTCTGCTGTGTGGATCGAGCAGTCGACAAGTCGAGCAGTCATTTGAAAGAGTAAGAAAATTTCAGCGAGACAACACAAAGGCCATTAAAGCCAAGATAATGGAATTCATTGCCTTTGACAATCAACCGTTCTCTGTCGTGGGTGATGTTGGCTTTCGCCGACTGGTTGAGGCCCCAGTACACACTACCAAGTGTGCTATTTTTCAGATGTTGCCCTACCGGAGTTACACAGTAATAGCGTCACTGCTATTAGCTTCACGACATACACACTATAGAACGCCGTTTGGGTCTTTGTGTATCAAAAAAGATACAGTAGCACTGTCAAAGCTGTACAAAAAGGTCTACAAACAAGCAAACACCAGCCACGAATGATGTGTTTACAATTCTGTGTTGGTAATAAAGCATAATTTGTTCGGTGGCAACTTCTGGGGTAGCTAGCTTTAGCTTGGTACCTAGCTAGCACCAATACAACCAGCCTGAAAACAATGACCAGTAGAAACTGCAGTCATTTTCATTATTCTTAGCAATCATTTAGGAATCCTTGTGAGTAAGTATTAGCTAGGTTGCCACTTGTTGTTCGCCTATTGAAAATTAACTTCATTTCATGAAAATAAATAGCTATTCAGCTACTTAACCCTGTTGCTCATAGCTAACGTTAAAAGCAGCTAGCTTCATCTGTCTAGTGAGGCTCCACCGGACCGGGTTATGTGTTGTGAAGCTAGCCACAATAAGGATTAGGAAAAAGAGTGTTTTGTGGTTTGCCTTCAAAATAAATTTGTGGTTTGCCTTCAAAATAAAGTATGTCATTGACAGTGATGCAAATGAATACAAATAGTAGAATTATGCCATACTTTTATTTGGAAGGCTAACTGCAAAGTCCACTATTGTTGCTAGCTTCACATAGATGGGTCCGACCAACATTAATCAAATAAGAACTGTCTTATAAATTAAGGTTGTTTTAGATGATGACACCTAGCTATATAGTCAGGTAGCTAACTATAGCTACTGAAACAGATTGTCATTTTGCTATGTTTTTGGGGAGGAACATTGTTTGCATCCATGAGCTAGCTAGCGTTTTTTATGACCAGCACTGTAGGTGCACGAGACAACTTTACCAGCATCATAGCATATGTATCGATGAATCGTTGTGACATATGAAATACGAGTGATAGTGAAATCATTGTGTAATAACTACGTAAAAGATGAATGAACATGTTCAATTATAATGTGACGTACAGTCCTATTCAGATCCTGATTGTTCAACAAGCTTATTTGACATCTCAAATATTTGACACGTCAAAAGAATCCTGGTTGAGAATGAAATGACCGAACAACGAAACAGCTCAGCAAGTAAGCAAAATAAATAGGTTTTGATGATGTTTTACTGGTAATGGGGACATATGTAAATTCCAACAAAATAACGTTTTGGTCACTGTGGTGTGTGTGTGTAACCTTTATTTAACCAGGCAAGTCAGTTAAGAACAAATTCTTATTTCCAATGACGGCCCAGACGATGCTGGGCCAATTATGCTTCGCCCTATGGGACTCCCAATCACGGCCGGATGTCATACAGCCTGGATTCGAACCAGGGATTGTAGAGATGCCTCTTGCACTGAGATGCAGTGCCTTACACCACTGCATCCATGTGTGTGTGTTAACTATTTAACTGTGCTAGAATGCTTAAAAGGCAGCTAAAATGTTTAATATCAGTTAGCGGTATCGTTTTTTGGGGGGGACAAGGAAAATATTGGATATCGGTATCGGCCAAAAATGTCATATCGGTGCGTCACTACTAAGACGTTTAATATCCAAACTAACAAAGCAAAGGCACTTCTACGTTTTGCCGGAGGGAGGCGGGTAGGTGAGCTGAAGGGACTGAGCTGAACTGTCTTCCCAACCCCATTGTCACTGCATAAGATTTACATCCGATCAAACAAACCAGGTTGTCATCTCTGTAGCAGCTACACCGCACTGTCTGGAAATAGTCAATGTAAGTCACATAAGCAATAACCACAGAGATGACACGACACTAATCGAGCACTACACTCCAAACGATCCACATGCCATTGTGTGTGAAAGCGCAACAGTCGAGACAGAGAGAGGGAAGTGGAAAGGGATTGGCTTCCATATTAATTGTCTCTTCAAAGCGGATGGCAAAGTTTGAGTCTCGTGTCAAACAGTTGTTGGACCTAATCAGGCCTTGATGTCTACGCTCTGTCAGATCAAATGACAACACCACTTTGTGCCAAGAACACAGCCGCAACTCCCCTCCCATTTGTTATGAAATATGAGTAAAAAACGTACTACTTTCATCTCGTAAAAAAACTTGTTGAAGCGAGCATGACAGTTATTGGAGAATCTATTCTATGGCGTACAAAGAGTTACCCCTTCCCCACTAGAGTTGAATGGCGGGAACCCGGTTACCCGGAAAAAAACACCCCCTTTTCCCGGGATATATAACTGCGAGAAACCAGTAAATTACAATAAATTATGTATATGAACAACATGGTGTGAAATAGAACTGTTAAATGATCTGTGATGTATAAAACTGGCTTATCTATGGCCTCTGCATGATGAAACATCAACACTCATGGTGGGAACAGCCAGCCCATCTCAGTATGTAAACCTATCATCTCATTATCATAACTGTTTTTCTTGTGACAGTTAGGCCTGCATTTGCTGCAGCATAGTCTATGCTACAGTAATATAGTGTAACAACTGAATGCATGTTTAATTTACCCATCTGTCTTTCAGTGGTCACCATACCTTTTATTGTAAAGATGTAGATTTTTTAAAACTTCAGCTACAGAGTTCTAAAACAGCCTATCACTCGAATACCCTTGCCTTAAATCAGTGAACACACAAGCACAATCTTACAGTCTTTCGCTCTCTCTATCATATCCATTCATATCCACTCTCTCTATCATATCCATTCCTGTTCTAGATCGCATTCGGAAATTATTCAGAACCCTTGACTTCACAACAGTATTTGGGGAGTTTCTCCCATTCTTCTCTGCGGATCCGGTTGGATGGGGAGCGTCGCTGCACAGCTATTTTCAGGTCTCTCTAGAGATGTTTGATCGGTTTCAAGTCAGAGCTCTGGCTGGGCCACTTAAGGACATTTAGAGACTTGTCCCAAAGCCACTACTGTGTTGTCTTGGCTGTGTGCTTATGGTAGTTGTCCTGTTTGATGGTGAACCTTCGCCCCAGTCTGAGGTCCTGAGCGCTCTGGAGCAGCTTTTCATCAAGGATCTCTCTGTACTTTGCTACGTTCATCTTTCCCTCGATCCTTACTAGTCTCCCCGTCCCTGCTGCTGAAAAACATTCCCACAGCATGATGCTGCCACCACCATGCTTCACCATAGGGATGGTGCAAGGTTTCCTCCAGATATGACCCTTGGCATTCAGACCAAAGAGTTCCATCTTGGTTTCAACAGACCAGAGAGTCTTGTTTCTCATGGTCTGAGACTCTTTAGTTGCCTTTTGGCAGACTCCAAGCTGGCTGTCATGTGCTTTCTACTGAAGAGTGGCTTCCGTCTGGCAATTCTAACATAAAGGCCTGATTGGTGGAGTGCTGCAGTGATGGTTGTCCTTCTGGAAGGTTCTCCCATCTCTACAGAGGAACTCTGGAGCTCTGTCAGAGTGATCATCGGGTTCTTGATCACCACCCTGACTAAGGCCCTTCTCCCCTGATTTCTCAGTTTGGCCGGTGGCCAGCTCTGGGAAGAGCCTTGGTGGTTCCAAACATTTTCCATTTAAGAATGTTGGAGGCCACTGTGTTCTTGGGGACCTTCCCAGATCTGTGCCTCGACATAATCCTGTTTAGGAGCTCTACGGACAATTCCCTCGACCTCATGACTTGGTTTTTGCTCTGAGATGTGGGACCTTACATAGACAGCCTTTCCAAATCATGTCCAATAAATTGAATGTAGCACAGGTGGACTCCAATCAAGTTGTAGAAACTTCTCAAGGATGATCAATGGAAACAGTTTTTGATCACCTACCACCAACCAGTAAGAATTCCGGCTCTCACAGACCTGTTAGTTTTTCTTTAAGAAGCCCTCCTGTTCTCCACTCATTACCTGTATTAAATGCACCTGTTTGAACTCGTTACCTGTATAAAAAACACCTGTCCACACACTCAATCAAACAGACTCCAACCTCTCCACAATGGCCAAGACCAGACAGCTGTGTAAGGACATCAGTAATTGCAAACAAAGGTCTCTACACCAAATATTAAGTTCTGCTTTTCTGATGTATCAAATACTTATTGCATGCAATAAAATGCACATTAATTACTTAAAAATCATACAATGTGATTTTCTGGATTTTTGTTTTAGATTCCGTCTCTCACAGTTGAAGTGTACCTATGAAAAAAATGACAGACCTCTACATGCTTTGTAAGTAGGAAAACCTGCACAATCGGCAGTGTATCAAATACTTGTTCCCCCCACTGTACTTCAACTAGTCTAGAGGAATCTCTTCAGGCTAAAGAACATTTCGATTCAGAGCAATAAAGAAATGTAATAATGTATGTGAGCAAACTAGAAACCTTTCAATATATAAATTCAAACAATACTTTAGAATCATTTGAATATAATATATTGGAAGGTTGTGCAGGGCTATGGTAGATGAATGAATCAGTCTATCATTTCAGACTGTTAGAGTATTTATGTGGTCAATATGTCAGTGTATTATATCTGTTTGTAACAGTATGTTATGTGGAAATGTGATCGTATTGTAAATTGTATTTAAATGTTTTAGGACTCTTGGAAGATTAGTCCAGATGAAGACTAAAATAGATCCTAATAAAATAAAACAGAATCAAAGCTCCTGCTTTCCTGTATGGCACCAGGAAAAGGATTAGGTGGCTTTGGCGCTCACAAACTCTCCCCTATACCTCCAGACATTCAAGTGAGAATATAGTATGGGGGGGCATATTCTATTGGCTTTGAACTTGGCACAACTGAAATGATGCCCAGAGTTGTTTGTGTTTTGCCATTGTGACATAACCTGCTTGATGAGACTAGTGGAAAACATAAGCTGTTGTCCGCCACAAAACAAACGCCCTGCCCAAGTTCATATTACACAGCCAACAGCAAAATATAGCCTGATTTTACATTTGTTTCACACTGAATATATTTCCCCAGCTTAAGGCACTATTATAACAACATTTCAAATAGCTTGAGAAGGCCAACGTATAACATCTCATTAAGCCCCAGTGTGCATACACTGACGTGTGCATGTATTAATTAATGTACTGCTAAACTACCTTTTCATTGCGTGCAACCTGTCCCAACTTCCCACAACAACGACAACAAGAAATGTAATACCATCTGTATCCCTTGCAGCCCACGTCTCTCAAAAAACACCATCGGATTAGCAACTCGGCTTGTCAGCTGATGTCAGCTCTTTTTAACCAAAGCAGAATGGTAACACTGAGTAAGTAAGTAAATAAATAAACCATTCATATTACTGAGACCGGGCAACGCCAAAGTCTGGCAACTCTACCAGTTCCTTAATTGGGAGAGCAATTCATTCTGACACAGCTTTTTTTGCCTACTTTGTGTCGAGAAGTGGCATACACTAATATTGGGCCAATATATGATTAAATAGAATATCGTGATATTTGACATTGATATCTTGAATTGCAAGATTATATATTGTGATGTGCAAGACTATATACTCTATTTGAATGAACTAAGCCTTATTCTTTAGCCACACAAAGATTATTTAATGAGAATGCAGCTATAATAACGTAAATAAGCATCAAAGTCATTAACGCCGCAAAACAATTATATCGGATATCACAATATTTGGAGTAGAATATCAGGTTGAGGTTTCCCCAACACACACACACACACACACACACACACACACACACACACACACACACACACGGTGGGGGATGGGATGTACCCAAAGCCATGGGCGAGAGACTCCTATATGAACAACTTGAGTAAACTGTGGAAATCACTTAGGGAAGGGAAAAGTTGGTTTGCAAACTGCCTTTTCTGTCAATTACATTCAATAATGCATTTAGTCCGGTTAGCGTGTGCTAATTAAAACATTTAAGCGTGCCCTCAGGGAAGAGACGGCATCAGAGAGAGACAGAAATAGTTGTGGATAGACTAAATGTGAGACAGTGAGAGGGAGAGAGAGAAAGCGACCGAGTCAACTAATGTGAAACAGCTGGTACCGTCTTCTCTTTGAAACAGAGCTCGCATTGGGCTGCTATTCTGAGCTGGAGCCAAAACACAGCAATATGCTGGTTGTCACCGTGCTGCTACAGTAGCTCCAAAAAGCGGATGGGAACCACTGCTGCCGCCGCCGACTCTCAGCTGAAAGATATTACTCTGGGTGCTTTGTCTTTATTCACTCAGAGAAAAAAGGAAAAGAACACGCACAGTCAACGTCGCGGTAAAAAAAAAAAAAAAAGTTTCCTGGCCCGGAGCTGTTGCCAGCACTGCTAAATTAGAACAGCTGCGCTCTTTGTGGCGTCTGCTGAAGTTAAGCTCAGGTAAAGCCGGCATTTCCTATCCCAGGATATTCATCGGTGAAGGAGTTGATCTGCAGTCTCACTTGAGCACAGTACAATACATCTCCATCGTGGTGCACTAGCTTATGCTCCCTTGATCGCTCATTAGCATTTGGGGCCGATGTTTGTTATTGCATGGCATCAAAGCTTTCCGCCCCCTCACACCTGACGGGGGTTTTCTCAAGATGCACTCCTACTGTGTGGTTCATGGGAGTACACACAGGCACTCACGCACGTGCACACACACACATGAGCTAGCTCGCAGGCTCCAATGATGAGGCAAATTAATTGTGACATGAGGTTTACAGACTCACGAAACCTTCCTCGATTCCTTGCTGAGCTTGTGCAGCTCGGCGACATGGTTGGTTGGTGTGCGTATATGGGGCACTTTGGGAGTGGAGACGTTGTGCCTTCCCCCATGTCGGATGAGGTGGGACAGGGATGCTCAGATAGGTAGTAGAGCACAGGAGGATGCTGAAGGGAGGATGACTAATAATAATGGCTTGAAAGGTATCAAACACATGGAAACACAGCATCCTCCTGTGCTCCACTACCTACCATTCCATTAATTCCGTTCCAGACATTACTATGAGCCCGTTCTCCCCAATTAAGGTGCTACCAGCCACCAGTGTAGTGGCGGGTATATGGAGATGGAGGGTGATGGGAGGGGGTAGTCTGTTGGACCAGCTGGAAATTGGAAAAATATGGGGAAAGGAAGTCAGGCGCGAATGGAGGGAGCTCCAGCCTGTCTCAGGCTTTAATGCACTTGACTACACTTAGCAGATTCGCCCAGGCGTGGAGAGATGTGCATGGGGGATACGGCCCACTGCCTCTCAGCCTCCCTCTCTTCTTTCTCTCTCTCTTCTACAGACATGTCTCTCTTCTGAAACACTCTCAAAGTGTGTGTGTGGTAGTGTTGCAATTATCTCATAGGAACATCCATCAGATGGTACCTATCTGAAAGGGGAAAAACACCCATCAGGGGGGGGGGGGGTGTATGAGTGTGTGAGAGAGAGGAAAAAGATTTGTCTAGAAATATTGGCATAAACATAGAATACAATATAATGGTGCAGCACCTCCAGGAAAACCTCCGCTGTGGGTTGGTGTGTGTTTGTGTGTAGGTGGAACTCTGAGGAAGTTATCATTAAATCAGGAAAATAAATAACAAAGAGAAAACAACAAAGACTCTTATTCTTCTATATATTCTTCTGAGGTTAAGGTGGGTGGCACAGAGAGCAGTGCCTCTCTTCAAGAAAAATGCCCTGCGGTCATTCTAACTGCACTGTTAACAAAAAAGCTGCATATTGAAGCAGGCACCACAAAGGCCAACCTCTCCCAGGAAAGGACCCCTTTGTATATCCAGAATGGGCAGTCCAGTGCCCACAGCGGCACAACTAACCAACCAACCATCTATCCTCATATCCCACACTTTGGCTCTAACCTCTATGCTTGATCTCTGTTTCTTCACTTTTACTAAATTCCCACTTTAAAAAAAATACAGTTGATGAATGCTTAATTAAAGTAATTCATTACAGCAATCACAGCCTGGATCCTTTGGGTTCCTAATTCATATGTCAGTTTCGCTATCTCTCATTTGTTTCAATTGGGGAAAAGTGACTCTTGCAGTGGCTGGAGAACAGCGGCTATTTGTTGGGCCAAGAGAGGAGGGGGGAGTTGGGGAGGGGGGTTGCTTTGGCAGAGGGGATGGAGTCAGGAAGTGCAGAATAAGCATACATTCATCCATCCATCACACACACACACACACACACACACACACACACACACACACACACACACACACACACACACACACACACACACACACACACACACACACACACACACACACACACACACACACACACACACACACAAGCATGTGCAGCACACACAAGCATGTGCAGCACACACATATCTACTCACAAGTACATACATGTGTACACACACACACTACTCACAAGTACATACATGTGTACACACACACAGGCTTTGTCTAGGTCTTTTAAAGGGGATTATCTCTGTGTATTATCTCTGTACTAGGCCTGTACTGTAAATGTATTTAAAAAATACTTAAATTAGCCCAAGAACTGTTCAAATACTCTTCAGACAAACCTGGCAGCTATTTGTTGTTGAAACTCCCAGAAAATGTCCTACCGGTGGCCCATCAGCATCCAAAAAATACAAATAATTTGAGCCTTTGCTCTTGTTTTGTTAGTTGGGTACCTTGCGTGTGAACCATAATATATTCTGAATTCAAAGCTGATTGTCACCAAAAACGTTGAATTCACTTTGCCTCCCTTACCGCCAAAGCCTCATTCACCTCTTCGTCTCCTTCGCCTCCCATCTGGGTTCCACTAGATTCCATAGTCAAAGTCAGATTCCACTGCCATTTTCTGCTTTGCAAATAATTTCAAGCTACATGGAATTGTTTAAAGGCCATATAAAGGATCATTTTGCTATTCGATTTTGAATTTTAAGACCCTTGAAGTATCCCAAAAATATTTTATGATTTTTTGGGGGGGCCTTACCGCTATTAGCCTATAAAAAACGCATCGTAAAACAGATTCACTACATGGAACATCAGTTAGTCCTAAAAATAAAATTAAAGGGAAGTTTGTTCTGAAGTGTCTGATCAAGAAACATATATATATACATATACAGTACCAGACAAAAGTTTGGACACACCTACTCATTCAAGGGTTTTTCTTTATTTTACTATTTTCTACATTATAGAATAATAGTGAATACATCAAAAATATGAATGGAATCATGTAATGAACAAAAAAGTGTTAAACAAATCAGAATAAATGTTGTATTTGAGATTCTTCAAAGTAGCCACACTTCTCCTTGATGACAGCTTTGCACACTCTTGGCATTCTCTCAACCAGCTTCACCTGCAATGCTTTTCCAAAAGTCTTGAAGAAGTTCCCACATATGCTGAACACTTGTTGGCTGTGTTTCCTTCACTCTGCGGTCCAACTCATCACAAACCAAATCAGTATGGGGGAATCAGTTGCGTTGAGGTTGGGTGATTGTGGAGGCCAGGTCATCTGATGCAGCACTCCATCACTCTCCTTCGTGGTCAAATAGCCCTTAAACAGCCTGGAGGTGTTTTTGGTAAATGTCCTGTTGAAAAACAAATGATAGTCCCCTAAGCGCAAACCAGATGGGATGGCGTATCGCTGCAGAATGCTGTGGTAGCCATGCTGGTTAAGTGTGCCTTGCATTCTAAATAAATCACTGGCGGTGTCACCAGCAAAGCATCCCCACACCATCCCACTTCCTCTTCCATGTTTCACGGTGGGAACCCCACATACGGAGATCATATTTGCACCTACTCTGCGTCTCACAAAGACACAGCGGTTGGAACCAAAAATCTCTAATCTTGACTCATCCCACTTAAAGACAGATTTCCACTGGTCTAATGCCCATTGCTTGTGTTTATTGGCTCAAGCAAGTCTCTTCTTATTATTGGTGTCCTTTAGTAGTGGTTTCTTTGCAGCAATTCGACCATGAAGGCCTGATTCACGCAGTCTCCTCTGAACAGTTGATGTTGAGATATGTCTGTTTGTTGAACTCTGTGAAGCATTTATTTGGGCTGCAATTTCTGAGGCTGGTAACTATAATGAACTTATCCTCTGCAGCAGAGGTAACTCAGGGTCTTCCTTTTCTGTGGTGGTCCTCATCAGAGCCAGTTTCATCATAGTGCTTGATGGGTTTTTGACTGCACTTTAAAAATATAAATATATATATATATATTTCACCTTTATTTAACCAGGTAGGCTAGTTGAGAACACCTTTATTTACCCAGGTAGACTAGTTGAGAACACCTTTATTTAACCAGGTAGGCTAGTTGAGAACACCTTTATTTACCCAGGTAGGCTAGTTGAGAACACCTTTATTTAACCAGGTAGGCTAGTTGAGAACACCTTTATTTAACCAGGTAGGCTAGTTGAGAACACCTTTATTTAACCAGGTAGGCTAGTTGAGAACACCTTTATTTAACCAGGTAGGCTAGTTGAGAACACCTTTATTTACCCAGGTAGGCTAGTTGAGAACACCTTTATTTAACCAGGTAGGCTAGTTGAGAACACCTTTATTTAACCAGGTAGGCTGGTTGAGAACACCTTTATTTAACCAGGTAGGCTAGTTGAGAACACCTTTATTTAACCAGGTAGGCTAGTTGAGAACACCTTTATTTAACCAGGTAGGCTAGTTGAGAACACCTTTATTTAACCAGGTAGGCTAGTTGAGAACACCTTTATTTAACCAGGTAGGCTAGTTGAGAACACCTTTATTTAACCAGGTAGGCTAGTTGAGAACACCTTTATTTAACCAGGTAGGCTAGTTGAGAACACCTTTATTTAACCAGGTAGGCTAGTTGAGAACACCTTTATTTAACCAGGTAGGCTAGTTGAGAACACCTTTATTTAACCAGGTAGGCTAGTTGAGAACACCTTTATTTAACCAGGTAGGCTAGTTGAGAACACCTTTATTTAACCAGGTAGGCTAGTTGAGAACACCTTTATTTAACCAGGTAGGCTAGTTGAGAACACCTTTATTTAACCAGGTAGGCTAGTTGAGAACACCTTTATTTAACCAGGTAGGCTAGTTGAGAACACCTTTATTTAACCAGGTAGGCTAGTTGAGAACACCTTTATTTAACCAGGTAGGCTAGTTGAGAACACCTTTATTTAACCAGGTAGGCTAGTTGAGAACACCTTTATTTAACCAGGTAGGCTAGTTGAGAACACCTTTATTTAACCAGGTAGGCTAGTTGAGAACACCTTTATTTAACCAGGTAGGCTAGTTGAGAACACCTTTATTTAACCAGGTAGGCTAGTTGAGAACACCTTTATTTAACCAGGTAGGCTAGTTGAGAACACCTTTATTTAACCAGGTAGGCTAGTTGAGAACACCTTTATTTAACCAGGTAGGCTAGTTGAGAACACCTTTATTTAACCAGGTAGGCTAGTTGAGAACACCTTTATTTAACCAGGTAGGCTAGTTGAGAACAAGTTCTCATTTGCAACTGCGACCTGGCCAAGATAAAGCAAAGCAGTGTAACACAGACAACACAGAGTTACACATGGAGTAAACAATAAACAATCCAATAACACAATAAACAAGTCAATGACACAGTAGAAAAAAGAAAGTATATATACGGTGTGTGCAAAAGGCATGAGAAGGTAGGCAATAAATAGGCCATAGGAGCGAATAATTACAATTTAGCAGATTAACACTGGAGTGATACATGAGCAGATGATGATGATGTGCAAGTAGAGATACTGGTGTGCAAAAGAGCAGAAAAGTCAATCAAATAAAAACATTCCAGGTGACTACCTCATGAAGCTGATTGACAGAATGCCAAGAGTGTGCAAAGCTGTAACCAAGGCAAAGGGTGGCTACTTGGAATAATCCCAAATATAAAGTATAATTAGAGTATATAAAGTATTTTTCTTTTAAACACTTTTTTGGTTACATGATTCTATATGTGTTATTTCATAGTTTTGATGTCTTCAATATTATTCTACAATGTACAAAATAGTACAAATAAATAAATCCATTGAATGAGAGGGTGTGTCCACACTTTGACTGGTACTGTACTTCCATTAATCTTTTCAACTGGTACCGGGGGACCTTCAGACGAGTTTTGTGAGGCCTGTGGGCACCCTAGAGCAAAACAAAAAACAACATGTACGTGTTGGTGAGAGTCTCACCTTTACACCGAGGGGTCATATTAGTGCGAAGCCCAAACTGTTTGGATGCTACAGACAGAAGTTGGCAGATCGGCTGTACCGAGTCCCAAGACACTTGTGGGGGTCGTAGAGCAAAACGTCCGAACGCTACAGACGATTTTGTGAGAAGGCCGATATTTGGGATATACATGGTCTAATAAACATCGCTCTCGCTCTGTCACCTTTCACCGCAGATGCGGAAGTGCGACATAGGCAGATGTGGTGGATTGAGAAGCATCCAATGCAAAAAAATCTCTAGCTTAAAACTGAGATTTGATGGGGATTTTTTAAATGATGCTAATTAGATTTCCATGGTGGCGCGAACATCGACCTTATGTTCAAATGTAATGACATTGAACTCAAAAGATGCCAAACGATTGAACAGAGCAGTAGTTGAGTTTATCTGTCTTGATCAATTACCATGTATTATTAGCTGTGCATTTTGAAAATAACTTGATAATCGAGTGGGCGCTTTGAAGAGCGTCTTGGTATTCACATGCTTTGCTGCACTCTCCAAACTGTAAAATGGGACAATCAATAGTAGCTTGGTACTTTGAATACAGCAGTGGTAAAATGCCCACACAAAATTATTTATTTAAAACAGTAGCCTACTACATCGTAAAAATGCTGTTCAGCACCAATTGCATTTGACCTACAATGAAGATGAACCATAATGCCCATCACTTGAAACCAAATATCTTGATGCATATTCCACTTTACAGAATAACTTTCATTTTCTCCAGACAATAATTTTTTCAATTCCAATCCCCACATACTTGGAGGGGCTAACAAAATGATAATGCAGTTGACGTCTTCTTCATCTACTCACTTTTTAATCTACTCACGCTTCATGCTTATTTGATTATTATTCATAAGAAGGTAAGCAGAGTGGCCCGTTCATCCTTCACTCCCGAAGAGTATCATTTCAATTGCAAACTTTTATCTTGTTTACAAATAGAGCTCCGATTCAGACTTATTAGCCTGAATAAAATATATTGTTTTGTCTGCATTCCTGACAATATTCTAAGACAAGGCCAGGCAGTTCTGTGACATTGTATTCCAAGAGAATACCTAAATACAACAAACAAACAATAACATCTGTACCAGGATCAGCTTTAATCAGAGTAGGAAATGTAGGTTTACTAGCTAGGCTACCCCAGACCAACTCTAACCACAAACCTAGTCTCACCGACATGCATCATCTAAGATCTGCTAAGCAGCCTGGTCCCTGCAGTGCTCTTCATCCTCCAATTGCTATAGAGCTTCTGGTCTTGCTCCCTCTCGCTCCTTGTTTACTTAACCTTTAGGAAGTCCTCATTAGCCTACTCACTCCAGAGTGCCTATTGGATTGTCGAGAGAGAGCTAAATTAACAGTGGGAGCATTGATGTGACTAATGCCTTGAGCTGGGATCATGTTGGTCAGTATGCTCAATGTAATTACTTCATCACCAAGAAGGGAGTTTTCTTAAGTGATTAATCAGGCAAGCTGGGGCTTTCCTCCCCCACCCCCAGTTCACCCATCCCCGCCCAACCCCCACAACATGCTGCCAAAGTGCGCTGAAAGTTTGCCATCAGCCCGTTAGCGGCTAAAGCAGCGAGAGCATGCACTGCGGCACGGCTGAAGGTGCAGCAGCTCTCTGATGACTAGGCTCCGTCTCAGACATACAATTTATTCGTGAGTGTAATCCTCAGGGTGCCTTTCCTATTAGGGAGACAGAAAAGCTGGAGGAAATCAAAACGTAATATCCCTGTCCTGTGCTCTAATAATGTTTTGGACATGGTCTGAAACTATGTGGATGTAATTTGGATGGTAATTAATGAACTCTTCCTGTAGTCTACACTGAATTTTTCATTTTCCCATGATGTGCAGATGGTTGCTTCCTTTGATTTACTGGATCATTTCATTTCCTGTCTATCCAGTTTGGAGACTATAATGACAGGGAAAAGGGAGTGGCCAGAGGATGGAACCTTGTGGGGCACCCTGCACTGTTGGTGTATAATAAGAGGACTCAGTAGTAATGCAGCACACACAGGGATTGTACTGTGTGGATGCAGTGCCAGAGTGTATGGACAACAGAGAGAGTGAGAGGGAGAGGAGAGAGAAATAGAGAATGAGAGGGAGCGAAAAGAGAGGGGGAAAGAGGGACGCACACTGATGTTACCAGTGTGATCTCTCAGTTTTGGGCCAGTAATGAAATCTCATAGCAAAGCGAAAGACGCCCAGGCGGACGTAATGAAGCCCAGCGCAGTATGAGTTAGCCGCTCCACGCTAAGACAGGGGAGGAGAGCAAGGGAGAGCGGGAAGGGAGGATAGAGTGGGGAGGGGGAGAGTGGGCGGGAGGACAGGGGAGGTGCAGGTATAATGACAGGGGGAGGAAGGGATGTAGAGCAGGAGAGGCACCAGATCCATAAGTAGGAGGAGACTTGTCAGAACCCCATACAAGGAAAAGGGGGAGGGGGAGTCAGAAAGAGGGAGGCAGCAAGAGAGCAAGGGAGTACAGGGTGGAGGAGAAAGAGACCAGACTCTGCGGTGGCGGAGGATAGCATGTCAAATCCCCATGAGACACCGAAAGCTGAAAAAAGGAGGACAGAAATAGAGAGTGACCAGGGTTAAAGGTTGCGGGATGTTGGAGACAGAACATCCTCGACCATTACAAGAGGGAATGGAATGTCTGCCCCACACTCTTGTCTATGTCGGCTTTTACAGTACCACTAATTGACAAGCGACTCTTCCAGGTTGCAGTCCTCCTCGGATGCCAACATGTACTGTTTTTTTCTTCCCCTTCTCGCCGGTCGATTGGCGTGTGATAATTGGGTGGCCACAACAGGCACACTACTGTCCCCAGACCCGGGACCTGTTGTCCCCTCCCAGCTGGTTCTCGTCTGTGGTGGATTGTGTGTGTGACAGCTGCCTAGGGGAATATAACGCACTGGCCGAGCTCTCATGCAACAGCACTAAAAATACTCCTGACCTGCCAAAGCATGGGCTTCACAGCTGAGCCCGCGACCATTCCTTCATCGCCTCGATACGGCCGAGGGAAAAGGGCACCACCATCAGGACAGCATTAGTTTGAGCTAATACTTCACTTGTAATGAGAATGAACACAAGGGTGATGTAGTCTTTAGGGACAAAATGTTGCCTGTTTCATTTGCCATGATGTTGTATGGGGGTGGGTCTACATGGGTGGGTCAATAAGAAGTTTCCAGTCCAGCGTGTGTTGACCAGTCGTCTGGTCTATCATACAATCCGATAGCCATTATATTCTAAGCAAGTAATAAGAAAAACAAGAATAATTTAATCTGCTAGGTTTAAGATTTAAAAGACATTAGAGAGTTGGGATGCTTTTCCATAGTCTGGGGAGTGATGCTGTTCCCATCCCTCAACACAAAGTCAGTTATAAACCATGAGGGACCAAGAGCACAGATTCTGAAAATAACAACATTATTCTCTGTTGTTCACACTTGATAAATTAAAATCCATGAAGAATGATTGTCATTAGGCCATATTCAGATTTTTTTCTGCATACTGCCAAGTTAGTTCCACATCTTTCTGCCAAATCATGCACCTGTACCAGGTGTGTGTGTGTGTATGTATGTCTGCGATTGCATGCTGAACTCAAACCTATCAGTGGGGAGATGTGATTTTCACATGAAATCACAACCAAAGCAAGCCTGATTGAGAGAGTAATCTGCATTTTGGCCACCGTAAATGTTCCACTATGGTAAAGTGCCGGCGGGGGGTTGCTTCCTTTGATTTACTGGATAATTTCATTTCCTGTCCAGCCATTTTAATCATGGCCCTATTTACTTCATTATGCAGACAGACCGACCAGACGGACCAACCACTCCATGTTGTTTTCGCCAGGCCTTCCAAACTATACGTTGCCACTTTTCTCTTTTTTTAACGAGTCTTGACTCTGTAATTTCTGCTCTAAATGTAAATTATGGAACAGCGGATGAATATTGCAGCTCACTTCTTAAGTGTATCGCCCACACTCTGTGCTGGCGTGCTCTTAATGCCGCCGAGCAGACAGACGCACAAACATCCTCTCACACCCTCTGAGCACATATTTGTCGAGTTGCTAAAACCCCCTGAGTGATTCTGCATTTTGCACCCTCTCTCGCTCTTTCGCTCATTCACTCTCTCTCTTTCTTCCTCCTTTCTCTCTTTCTCTGTGCTCGTCTTTGCCTAGGTTTAGCTAATGGATTTAGGAGGATTCTCTCTCTTTCTCTCCCTCTCAGTGTTGTTAGATGGCTCAGAGCCAAATGACAGTGAATAGGCTTGGCTTCCTGTCTTCCTCTCTCCTGGTCTTTAATTCACAGAGAGAAACCATTTCCCGATTGTCTCTCCGTCCTGATAGCCACAATAAGCATCAAACAACATCACAATAGAGAGGAGAAAGTCTGTGAAATTACTATCAAAACAATTGTTTACTTTTTGTTCGTTCCACCAATTCGTTGTAAGTGTAACTTGATAACAAAAATATGTTTGGACAGAATGTTAAAACTGGGTGAAATCAAAGAGCACATATTCAACTTAATTAAAAAAAGTTATCCCATCTCAAGAAGTTAAATAATAAAAACGGCTATAGTGCCTATTAAGTGCTAAATAAAGTAACAGGGTTGACCGTAACAGGGTTGACCGTAACAGAGTTGACGATTTCTTCTAAAATCAGCCATAAATCCCCTTGTGAGATGGGGAATGGAAGCTTGTGTGCAACAGGGAGTGGCAATATACCTTTTGCTAAGCCCCTGCCCCCTTGGTTACTGTTGCAACCTCGGACAACATTTTTCCTGGAAGCCCAATTCCCCATTCAACCACTGGGGAAATCCCATCACAATGATCTCAAACTGCGTTTCTAATACACAATAAAATGAAACAGACTACCCCTTGCTAATCAGGAAACTCTTGGGTATGTTGTGGAGGATTGTCATTACAATTGCTTCATAGGTACCTGTCAAAATTATGTTTGTAGTGTAGCTAGCCACTGAATTCAATGGCTCTGAATTCCCGGTCAGCATGTAGTCATAGTTATAGCCACTTTTGAAGCTAACTAATGCTCTCAAATTGTATCCTGACGTCAAAAGGCAGACGGGAGTTGTATTCATAACATTGCAAACTAACATACATTTTGAGAAAACAAGTTATATTAAGTGGCTTGCTAGCTAGCATTAGCAATGCGATTGAGAGCTTGCTAACCTGCTGAGCTAACATCGAAAAATAATCCAATAGGCTCTGCATTTCAGGAATCACAGTAGCAAGTACACCTGCTGCACTGTTCAATTATTTAGCCATTAAAAAGACTCCTGTTTTTACCATAGCCCTCACTGGTTTTCATCTGATTTAAACGTGAGCTTGTCTGAGGTGTCAGACTTGACGACAGTTACTATCCATTGGAATGCTGCAATTGGTTGCACAAAATTCTGGGGCGGGGCTTAGTGAAGGGGCAATTGAATGCAGGTTTCACATAAAAAAATGTAAAAATACACTGCTCAAAAAAATAAAGGGAACACTTAAAAAACACAATGTAACTCCAAGTCAATCACACTTCTGTGAAATCAAACTGTCCACTTAGGAAGCAACACTGATTGACAATAAATTTCACATGCTGTTGTGCAAATGGAATAGACAACAGGTGGAAATTATAGGCAATTAGCAAGACACCCCCAATAAAGGAGCGGTTCTGCAGGTGGTGACCACAGACCACTTCTCAGGTCCTATACTTCCTGGCTGATGTTTTGGTCACTTTTGGTCACTGGTGGTGCTTTCACTCTAGTGGTAGCATGAGACGGAGTCTACAACCCACACAAGTGGCTCAGGTAGTGCAGCTCATCCAGGATGGCACATCAATGCGAGCTGTGGCAAGAAGGTTTGCTGTGTCTGTCAGCGTAGTGTCCAGAGCATGGAGGCGCTACTAGGAGACAGGCCAGTACATCAGGAGACGTGGAGGAGGCCGTAGGAGGGCAACAACCCAGCAGCAGGGCCGCTACCTCCGCCTTTGTGCAAGGAGGAGCAGAAGGAGCACTGCCAGAGCCCTGCAAAATGACATCCAGCAGGCCACAAATGTGCATGTGTCTGCTCAAATGGTCAGAAACAGACTCCATGAGGGTGGTATGAGGGCCCGACGTCCACAGGTGGGGGTTGTGCTTACAGCCCAACACCGTGCAGGACATTTGGCATTTGCCAGAGAACACCAAGATTGGCAAATTCGCCACTGGCGCCCTGTGCTCTTCACAGATGAAAGCAGGTTCACACTGAGCACATGTGACAGACGTGACAGAGTCTGAAGACGGCGTGGGGAACGTTCTGCTGCCTGCAACATCCTCCAGCATGACCGGTTTGGAGGTGGGTCAGTCATGGTGTGGCATTCTTTTGGGGAGCCGCACAGCCCTCCATGTGCTCGCCAGAGGTAGCCTGACTGCCATTAGGTACCGAGATGTGATCCTCAGACCCCTTGTGAGACCATATGCTGGTGCGGTTGGCCCTGGGTTCCTCCTAATGCAAGACAATGCTAGACCTCATGTGGGTGGAGTGTGTCAGCAGTTCCTGCAAGAGGAAGGTATTGATGCTATGGACTGGCCCGCCCGTTCCCCAGACCTGAATCCAATTGAGCACATCTGGGACATCATGTCTCGCTCCATCCACCAACGCCACGTTGCACCACAGACTGTCCAGGTGTTGGCGGATGCTTTAGTCCAGGTCTGTGAGGAGATCCCTCAGGAGACCATCCGCCACCTCATCAGGAACATGCCCAGGCGTTGTAGGGAGGTTGTTTTAAGGACATTACATCAAAGTTGGATCAGCCTGTAGTGTGGTTATCCAATATAATTTTGAGTGTGACTCCAAATCCAGACCTCCATGGGTTGATAAATTTGATTTCCATTGATCATTTTTGTGTGATTTTGTTGTCAGCACATTCAACTATGTAAAGAAAAAAGTATTTAATAAGAATATTTCATTCATTCAGATCTAGGATGTGTTATTTTAGTGTTCCCTTTATTTTTTTGAGCAGTGTATTTCTATTGTTATGCTCGCTTTGTATCAATATCAATGGCCTGTCTCACTCCGTGTCACGTGAATCTAGTAACGTGCATGTGTGTGTACACTCTTTGAAAAGGGAAACCAGCGCTTAGACGTGTCCTTTCTGCAGCGTGCTCAGAAAAAAGGCACATCCTCTCTCCGAGACTACATGTACTATTTCAATCTGCCTTGTTTCTTAACCACTACTATCGCAAATCTACTTGACTTTGCCTGCCTTTATGCAATGCACAGATTCCTCCACTTGCTGCTTTGGTCACCTTGGAGAATGTCACAGTAGCTGAGACTAAATGTACTATTTTGGTTTGCCTGCCTCTATGCAATGAACAGATACTAGGAAGTCTATTGCAGTGTAATCTCTCTATCGGCTCTAATGAAGCCATAGTAATCTATTTGCACCCCATTGATATTAGATGGGTGTCTAAGAATGCAATGAGGGGGGGAAACAGTGACGCATATCATCATCTATGGTGGGGTAAGAAATATGGCCTTGTCTTTTTAACCAACCAACACCAGGCGGCCAGGAGTCAAGGCCCTCTAGCTCGCTAAGAAAGCACACTCCCGCCATAATCAATGAGATTCATGTTCTTAAGTGCACTTGTGTTATTATCTTAAGATAAATAGTCTTCAGGCCATACTGGAAAAATGTTCTTCATTGGCATTCCGTCCATTCATTGTTTCAGGATGCTAGCTGCTAGCCGTGGCCCGCTAGCTGTCTAGAGCATTTTGGACTGTTAGCTGTATAGATCCATCGGCCAATTTCTTGGGCCACTCTACCTATTTTGCCAGTTGGATCCCTCTGCTCCTCGAAACCCTACTAATCCATCACGACTGGTCTATCGACGTCCTTGCACGCGGAGGCTAAAACAGACTTTCCTCTGTCGAGACGTCCCTCTTAAGGCCCTCTGCTAGCATGCTAGCCTCGGCCTGCAAGCTGTCTGAATCGCCATGTCTCCAGCCAGCCCAACCACTCACTAGACCCCTATTGATCACCTGGCTACGCATGCCTCTCCCTAATATCAATATGCCTTGTCCATTACTGTCCTGGTTAGTGATTACTGTCTTACTTCACTGTAGAGCCTCTAGCCCTGCTCAATATGCCTTAACCCACCATTTAGTTCCGCCTCCCACATATGCAGTGATATCACCTGGTTTCAACGTCTCTAGAGACAATATCGCTCTCATCATTACTCAATGCCTAGGTTTACCTCCAATGTCCTCACATCCTACCATACCTTTGTTTGTACCTTATTCCTTGAATCTATTATATCGCGCCCAGAAACCTGCTCCCTTTACTATCTGTTCTGAACGTAATAGACACGCAGTTCAGATAGCCTTTAGCAATAACCTTATCATAATCCTCCTCGGTTCCTCTGGTGATGTAGAGGTTAATCCAGGCCCTGCAGTGCCTAGCTCCACTCCTACTCCCCAGGTGCTCTCATTTGTTGACTTCTGTAATCGAAAAAGTATTGGTTTCATGCATGTTAACATTAGAAGCTTCCTCCCTAAATTTGTTTTATTCACTGCTTTAGCACACTCTGCCAACCCGGATGTCCTAGCCGTGTCTGAATCCTGGCTTAGGAAGACCACCAAAACCCCTGAAATGTCCATACCTAAATATAACATTTTCCGACAAGATAGAACTGCCAAAGGGGGCGGTGTTGCAATCTACTGCAGAGATAGCCTGCAGAGTTCTGTCTTACTATCCAGGTCTGTACCAAAACAATTCGAGCTTCTACTTTTAAAAACCCACCTTTCCAGAAACAAGTCTCTCACCGTTGCCGCTAGCTATAGACCACCCTCTGCCCCCAGCTGTGCCCTGGACACCATATGTGAATTGATTGCCCCCCATCTATCTTCAGAGCTCGTGCTGCTAGGTGACCTAAACTCTAAACTTGATGCCCTCAATCTCACACAAATTATCAATGAACCCACCAGGTACAACCCCAAATCCTTAAACACAGGCACCCTCATAGATATCATCCTAACCAACTTGCCCTCCAAATACACCTCTGCTCATTGCCTCATTGCCTGCATCCATAATGGGTCTGCGGTCAAACGACCACCCCTCATCACTGTCAAACGCTCCCTAAAACACTTCAGCGAGCAGGCCTTTCTAATCGACCTGGCCCGGGTATCCTGGAAGGATATTGACCTTATCCCATCAGTAGAGGATGCCTGGTTATTCTTTAAAAGTGCCTTCCTCACCACCTTAAATAAGCATGCCCCATTTAAAAAATGTAGAACCAGGAACAGATATAACCCTTGGTTCTCTCCAGACCTGACTGCCCTTGACCCGAACAAAAACATCCTGTGGCGTTCTGCATTAGCATCGAATAGCCCCTGTGATATGCACATTTTCAGGGAAGTTAGGAACAAATATACACAGGCAGTTAGGAAAGCTAAGGCCAGCTTTTTCAAGCAGAGATTTGCATTCTGTAGCACAAACTCAAAAAAGTTCTGGGACACTGTAAAGTCCATGGAGAATAAGAGCACCTCCTCCCAGCTGCCCACTGCACTGAGGCTAGGAAACACTGTCACCACCGATAAATCCACTATAATTGAAAATTTTACATTTCTACGGCTGCCAATGCTTTCCACCTGGCTACCCCTACCCCGATCAACAGCCCTCCAGCCCCCACAGCAACTCGCCCAAGCCTCCCCAATTTCTCCTTCACCCAAATGCAGATAGCTGATGTTCTGAACGAGCTGCAAAATCTGGACCCCGACAAATCAGCCCTGCTAGACAATCTGGACACTCTCGTTCTAAAATTATCTGCTGACATTGTTGCAACCCCTATTACTAGCATGTTCAACCTCTCTTTCATATCGTCTCAGATTCACATAGATCGGAAAGCTGCCGCGGTCATCCCCCTCTTCAAAGGGGGAGACACTCTAGACCCAAACTGCTACAGACCTATATCTATCCTACCCTGCCTTTCTAAGGTCTTCGAAAGCCAAGTTAACAAACAGATGACTGACCATTTGGAATCCCACCGTAACAATCTGGTTTCAGAGCTGGTCATGGGTGCACCTTAGCCACGCTCAAGGTCCTAAACGATATCATAACCACCATCGATAAGAGACATTACTGTGCAGCCGTACTCATCGACCTGGCAAAGGCTTTCGACTCTGTCAATCACAACATTGTTATTGGCACACTCAACAGCCTTGGTTTCTCAAATGATTGCCTTGCCTGGTTCACCAACTACTTCCCTGATAGAGTTCAATGTGTCAAAACGGAGGGCCTGTTGTCCGGACCTCTGGCAGTCTCTATGGGGGTGCCACAGGGTTCAATTCCCGGGCCGACTCTCTTCTCTGTATACATCAATGATGTCGCTCTTGCTGCTGGTGATTCTTTGATCCACCTCTACGCAGACGACACCATTCTGTATACCTCTGGCCCTTCTTTGGACACTGTGTTAACTAACCTCCAGACGAGTGTCAATGCCATGCAACTCTCCTTCCGTGGCCTCTAACTGCTCTTAAATGCAAGTAAAACTAAATGCATGCTCTTCAACCGATCGCTGCCTGCACCCGCCCGCTCGTCCAACATCACTACTCTGGACGGTTCTGACCTAGAATATGTGGACAACTACAAATAACTTGGTGTCTGGTTGGACTGTAAACTCTCCTTCCAAACTCACATTAAACATCTCCAATCTAAAATTAAATCTAGAATTGGCTTCCTATTTCGCAACAAAGCATCCTTCACTCATGCTGCCAAACATACCTTCGTAAAACTGACCATCCTACCGATCCTCAACTTCGGGGATGTCATTTACAAAATAGCCTCCAACACCCTACTCAACAAATTGGATGCAGTCTATCACAGTGCCATCCGTTTTGTCACCAAAGCCCCATATACTACTCACCACTGCGACCTGTACGCTCTCGTTGGCTGGCCCTCGCTTCATACTCGTCGCCAAACCCACTGGCTCCAGGTCATCTACAAGTCTTTGCTAGGTAAAGCCCCGCCTTACCTCAGCTCACTGGTCACCATAGCAGCACCCACCCATAGCACATGCTCCAGCAGGTATATATCACTGGTCACCCCCAAAACCAATTCTATCTTTGGCAGCCTCTCCTTCCAGTTCTCTGCTGCCACTGACTGGAACAAACGGCAAAAATCACTAAAGCTGGAGACTCTTATCTCCTTCACAAGCTTTAAGCACCAGCTGTCAGAGCAGCTCACAGATCACTGCACCTGTACATAGCCCATCTGTAAATAGCCCATCCAACTACCTCATCCCCATACTGTATTTATTTATTTATCTTGCTCCTTTGCATGGGCCGATGTTTTAGTAAGTGGTGTCAGGTGTGGTCAAGTATCTCTACTTGCACATTCATCTTCTGCACATTCTACCTTTCCAGTGTTTAATTGCTATATTGTAATTACTTCGCCACCATGGCCTATTTATTGCCTTATCCTACCTCATTTGCACATGCTGTATATAGACTTTTTCTACTGTATTATTGATTGTATGTTTGTTTATTCCATGTGTAACTCTGTGTTGTTGTATGTGTCGAACTGCTTTGCTTTATCTTGGCCAGGTCGCAGTTGCAAATGAGAACTTGTTCTCAACTAGCCTACCTCGTTAAAACATTTTTTTTTTAAATGCTCACTAATAGGAGCCAAACAAAGCCTGTGTGTGGAGGAATATTTGTTTAATGTTACCTTGGATTTATATATTTTTTATGTAGGCCTAGACTTAATCAGATAAAGCGTTTACCAGCGATAGCCGACACCCGCATAGCTGATGTTTTGGCGGTGTAGGTGTAACTGTATTAGAGCTGTCAAATCAGTGAGCAATATAAAAATAATGATGCTCAAATTGAAAATCATTAAACAAAATAATGAGGATTTCTATCAGCCTGATCAAGGTGTTGATTACATCTCACATTCCAGTGTTCAAACTTGTAAAGAAGGCCGCATGGGATTTCTGTTAATGCAGCTCCGTGCAGCCAATGGCAATGTCTACTTTTGGTATAATGCCAGGAGCCGCTTGTTGAATCGACAGCTCTAACACAGTTCCACCTCTGACACCATTATGCGGATGTCGGCTACAGCGGATCTGATTGAATAGAACCCCTAGTTTAGTGTTCCTTGCATGTGATGCATAACCAATCGAAGTCAAACAACAGTAACAGACCAATAACCCTCTAGGGCAGGGTTCCCCAACTGGCGGCCTGCGGGTGGTTTTATTTATCCACCCAAGGTGATTTTAATTTAAGAAATGTGTTCCCATGTATTCCCACGCATAATAGAGAGACACATTATTGTATTCAAATGTAAACTAGGTTTGAAATGATTATGTTTTAGTCAAACATTATATCTGGTCAATTTGCAGTCTACAAATTATTTGTAATTATGTTCCGTCCCCCCGACCATCCTCTGAAGAAGATGTTTTCCCACGGCTGAATCTGGTTCATGATCCCTGCTCTAGAGGTCTAATGAATGAACTAGAGCAATCAACACAATCAAGGTCCATGACCCATGCATGTAAGCTCCTATGAAAAGTAAATAGAAAAACCAAAGGGAAAGACCAATGTGCCATCAAGGGGGGAAAAAAGTATAAAACTAAGAATACAGAATAGGGGGGAAAAAAGGTAGCTGTGAATAAGTACACCGACACAGCTTTGAATAAAATACTGGTCAGATCAGATCAGATCAGGGGAGTGATTTGGACAACAAGTATTTCGACTCGGCCATCGAAGATTGCTTTCTAGAAGGATTATATCCACTTTTAGATCTGTAAGTAAATTACTTTCTTGACTTCATATAGCTAATTTACTGTATGTATTTCGGTTTTTATAAGTTCTCTGCTTTTTTGTGCTTTGGTTTACATTTAGTTTACAAAGGCCTATGTAACAAGTCATTTCAATGTTATATAATTCCAAAGTAGTTATTGTCTGTTTCATATTAGTTCACTGTTTGCTGTTCTAAGTTTCATCATTGTAACTTTGGAGAGGCCACTCAACTCTCATGGCCATTGTTTATTGATGGTTCTCACCTCTGCCTTTGTCTCCAAAGTGTTACTGTTTGCATTGTGTGTGTGTGTGCTTCACAGTACAGATACAGTTTAAGATTGGTGCTTTTACTTTACAGTAATGTTGTTTTGTCAATTTAGTCAACTGTAATTCTGTGTGTATGCAATATATCCCTTTATTTTATTCACCACAGAGTGGAGGATGCAGAAGATTTGGATGATGAGATTTGGGAGCCACCCTTCCAGTAAACGCCCCCCGCCAGTCAAGGTCTTCACCCCCCACTGCTATGTCATCACCCCATCTGATGGTTCTACATGCACTTTTCATAGACCTCTTGAAAAAATAAAATCGGGGTTTGAGGCACCATTCGTCCTAACACAAATCGGTTTCCCCGTGACAAACGTAAACAACATGACAAAGACAGCGGAGAGGGGGACCCTACGTTGGATCAGAACATTTTGTGAAATGGAAGGACACTAGGGAATTTTTTATTTTTTTTATTTCACCTCTATTTAACCAGGTAGGCTAGTTGAGAACAAGTTCTCATTTGCAACTGCGACCTGGCCAAGATAAAGCATAGCAGTGTGAGCATACAACAAAGAGTTACACATGGAGTAAACAATTAACAAGTCAATAACACAGTAGAAAACAAAGGGGGGGTCTATATACAATGTGTGCAAAAGGCATGAGGAGGTAGGCAAATAATTACAATTTTGCAGATTAACACTGGAGTGATAAAAGATCAGATGGTCATGTACAGGTAGAGATATTGGTGTGCAGAAGAGCAGAAAAGTAAATAAATAAAAACAGTATGGGGATGAGGTAGGTGAAAAGGGTGGGCTATTTACCAATAGACTATGTACAGCTGCAGCGATCGGTTAGCTGCTCAGATAGCTGATGTTTGAAGTTGGTGAGGGAGATGAAAGTCTCCAACTTCAGCGATTTTTGCAATTCGTTCCAGTCACAGGCAGCAGAGTACTGGAACGAAAGGCGGCCAAATGAGGTGTTGGCTTTAGGGATGATCAGTGAGATACACCTGCTGGAGCGCGTGCTACGGATGGGTGTTGCCATCGTGACCAGTGAGCTGAGATAAGGCGGAGCTTTACCTAGCATAGACTTGTAGATGACCTGGAGCCAGTGGGTCTGGCGACGAATATGGAGCGAGGGCCAGCCGACTAGAGCATACAAGTCGCAGTGGTGGGTGGTATAAGGTGCTTTAGTGACAAAACGGATGGCACTGTGATAGACTGCATCCAGTTTGCTGAGTAGAGTGTTGGAAGCCATTTTGTAGATGACATCGCCGAAGTCGAGGATCGGTAGGATAGTCAGTTTTACTAGGGTAAGTAAGCTTGGCGGCTTGAGTGAAGGAGGCTTTGTTGCGGAATAGAAAGCCGACTCTTGATTTGATTTTCGATTGGAGATGTTTGATATGAGTCTGGAAGGAGAGTTTGCAGTCTAGCCAGACACCTAGGTACTTATAGACGTCCACATATTCTAGGTCGGAACCATCCAGGGTGGTGATGCTAGTCGGGCATGCAGGTGCAGGCAGCGACCGGTTGAAAAGCATGCATTTGGTTTTACTAGCGTTTAAGAGCAGTTGGAGGCCACGGAAGGAGTGTTGTATGGCATTGAAGCTTGTTTGGAGGTTAGATAGCACAGTGTCCAAAGACGGGCCGAAAGTATATAGAATGGTGTCGTCTGCGTAGAGGTGGATCAGGGAATCGCCCGCAGCAAGAGCAACATCATTGATATACACAGAGAAAAGAGTCGGCCCGAGAATTGAACCCTGTGGCACCCCCATAGAGACTGCCAGAGGACCGGACAGCATGCCCTCCGATTTGACACACTGAACTCTGTCTGCAAAGTAATTGGTGAACCAGGCAAGGCAGTCATCCGAAAAACCGAGGCTACTGAGTCTGCCGATAAGAATATGGTGATTGACAGAGTCGAAAGCCTTGGCAAGGTCGATGAAGACGGCTGCACAGTACTGTCTTTTATCGATGGCGGTTATGATGTCGTTTAGTACCTTGAGTGTGGCTGAGGTGCACCCATGACCGGCTCGGAAACCAGATTGCACAGCGGAGAAGGTACGGTGGGATTCGAGATGGTCAGTGACCTGTTTGTTGACTTGGCTTTCGAAGACCTTAGATAGGCAGGGCAGGATGGATATAGGTCTGTAACAGTTTGGGTCCAGGGTGTCTCCCCCTTTGAAGAGGGGGATGACTGCGGCAGCTTTCCAATCCTTGGGGATCTCAGACGAGATGAAAGAGAGGTTGAACAGGCTGGTAATAGGGGTTGCGACAATGGTGGCAGATAGTTTCAGAAATAGAGGGTCCAGATTGTCAAGCCCAGCTGATTTGTACGGGTCCAGGTTTTGCAGCTCTTTCAGAACATCTGCTATCTGGATTTGGGTAAAGGAGAACCTGGAGAGGCTTGGGCGAGGAGCTGCGGGGGGGGGGCGGAGCTGTTGGCCGAGGTTGAAGTAGCCAGGCGGAAGGCATGGCCAGCCGTTGAGAAATGCTTATTGAAGTTTTCGATAATCATGGATTTATCAGTGGTGACCGTGTTACCTAGCCTCAGTGCAGTGGGCAGCTGGGAGGAGGTGCTCTTGTTCTCCATGGACTTCACAGTGTCCCAGAACTTTTTGGAGTTGGAGCTACAGGATGCAAACTTCTGCCTGAAGAAGTTGGCCTTAGCTTTCCTGACTGACTGCGTGTATTGGTTCCGGACTTCCCTGAACAGTTGCATATCACGGGGACTATTCGATGCTATTGCAGTCCGCCACAGGATGTTTTTGTGCTGGTCGAGGGCAGTCAGGTCTGGGGTGAACCAAGGGCTGTATCTGTTCTTAGTTCTGCATTTTTTGAACGGAGCATGCTTATCTAAAACGGTGAGGAAGTTACTTTTAAAGAATGACCAGGCATCCTCAACTGACGGGATGAGGTCAATGTCCTTCCAGGATACTCGGGCCAGGTCGATTAGAAAGGCCTGCTCGCAGAAGTGTTTTAGGGAGCGTTTGACAGTGATGAGGGGTGGTCGTTTGACTGCGGCTCCGTAGCGGATACAGGCAATGAGGCAGTGATCGCTGAGATCCTGGTTGAAGACAGCGGAGGTGTATTTGGAGGGCCAGTTGGTCAGGATGACGTCTATGAGGGTGCCCTTGTTTACAGAGTTAGGGTTGTACCTGGTGGGTTCCTTGATGATTTGTGTGAGATTGAGGGCATCTAGCTTAGATTGTAGGACTGGCGGGGTGTTAAGCATATCCCAGTTTAGGTCACCTAACAGAACAAACTCTGAAGCTAGATGGGGGGCGATCAATTCACAAATGGTGTCCAGGGCACAGCTGGGAGCTGAGGGGGGTCGGTAGCAGGCGGCAACCGTGAGAGACTTATTTCTGGAGAGAGTAATTTTCAAAATTAGTAGTTCAAACTGTTTGGGTATGGACCTGGAAAGTATGACATTACTTTGCAGGCTATCTCTGCAGTAAACTGCAACTCCTCCCCCTTTGGCAGTTCTATCTTGACGGAAGATGTTATAGTTGGGTATGGAAATCTCTGAATTTTTGGTGGCCTTCCTGAGCCAGGATTCAGACACAGCAAGGACATCAGGGTTAGCAGAGTGTGCTAAAGCAGTGAGTAAGTCAAACTTAGGGAGGAGGCTTCTGATGTTGACATGCATGAAACCAAGGCTTTTTCGATCACAGAAGTCAACAAATGAGGGTGCCTGGGGACATGCAGGGCCTGGGTTTACCTCCACATCACCCGCGGAACAGAGAAGGAGTAGTATGAGGGTGCGGCTAAAGGCTATCAAAACTGGTCGCCTAGAGCGTTGGGGACAGAGAATAAGAGGAGCAGGTTTCTGGGCATGGTAGAATATATTCAGGGCATAATGCGCAGACAGGGGTATGGTGGGGTGCGGGTACAGCGGAGGTAAGCCCAGGCACTGGGTGATGATGAGAGAGGTTGTATCTCTGGACATGCTGGTAGTAATGGGTGAGGTCACCGCATGTGTGGGAGGTGGGACAAAGGAGTTATCAGGGGTATGAAGAGTGGAACTAGGGGCTCCATTGTGAACTAAAACAATGATAACTAACCTGAACAACAGTATACAAGGCATATTGACATTTGAGAGAGACATACAGCGAGGCATACAGTAATCACAGGTGTTGAATTGGGAAAGCTAGCTAAAACAGTAGGTGAGACAACAGCTAATCAGCTAGCACAACAACAGCAGGTAAAATGGCGTATACTAGGCAACGGGGCCAACAGATA
Source organism: Oncorhynchus kisutch (assembly GCF_002021735.2). NCBI lineage: Eukaryota > Metazoa > Chordata > Actinopteri > Salmoniformes > Salmonidae > Oncorhynchus > Oncorhynchus kisutch. The sequence continues at coordinate 41,210,871 of NC_034179.2, read as the reverse complement.
AAACAAACAAGCAGAATGGAGTACCGTGATTTATGGACAGTCCAGCGTGCATCAGCTATGTAGCCAAGAGATCAGTGTCCAGGGGGCAGCGGTGGATGGGGAAGGGAAGCTGGACTGGCGAGTGTTATCCAGGTTAATAAAAACGAACAATGACTAAATAGCTTGTAGCTAGTTAGCTGGTTAGCTTCTGGAGGTTCTTGAGTGTGTTCTAAAAATAAATAAAAGTAACCATGCTCAACACACATGCCAAAAGACAAAAGGAAGAACTGCAAGCATTGCACATAACACAGGGGGGAGGGAGTGAAATGCCAGATCTTCTGTCCGAAATGCCAGTTCGCTTTTTGTTTCCTGGCAGAGGGGGACTGCTTCAAAGAATATCATGACATGCACAAGCTGCGATGAAAGTGAAATCTAATCTACACCTAGGATGTAAAATAAATGCCACTTGTAAATAGTTATATTTTGGAAGAACGTGTGTAACCAAGTTTGTGTTTGATAAGACATTTTATATATATATTTTGTATGTACACCTGTTGCTTTTATATTGTTTTTGTAAACAGTTCATTTGTATGTGGGACCAATACATTGGATATGCCTAGGCTAAATGTTCAGGCACTTTGGTGAGGTTGAAAAAACACTTGGATGTCCTCCTACACCACCACAATGTTTGAGAGAGTTTGGTGTTGTAGAAATTTTGTTTTTATAGTGAACAATAACTTTTAGGCACATCCAGTGTGCAAAAACAGTGAAATCACCACATTCTGACACTTTGGAGAGGATGAAAGGACACTTGAAAGTACCCTGGATACCCCATAACACCACCACAATGTTTGAGTGAAGTTGATATGGTAGAAATTGTGTTTTTACACTGAACAAATAGCATTTAGAGGTAGCAAATATGTAATAGCATTGGAATTATCTAATTTTCCACACCCGACACCACTAACTAAAACATCTTCCCATTTCTAGTTGTTAGGTCTATCAATCCTATTTTCTTTCTGATATTGTTCACATGTTGTGGAAGTAATCTGATGTCTTTCCAGCTCTAGGAATCACTAATTCACTTATAGCTTGTCAATGAAAGATGACTTTCAAAGTATTTTATTTTTATTTTGTGTGTGCTTGATCTTGTGTATTCTGAACTATGTAACTCCTATCTTCTGATAATTCCCTCATTAACTCTCAGATGTCTTCTTTCCAAATATACCAAGTTTTGGCATGTCAGAATCATGTAATTACACATGAATAGCAGTTACTTTTGGGTATGTCTATTTAGGCGGAAATAAACATTTTGCCATTACATTAAAGAGGTTAAACATTAAAATAAAATACAAATGTTTGGCATGTGCCTACATTTAAAGGAGAACAATCTGAGTCTCAGCGAAATTACGTTACCATGGAATTGCCTAGCTTGTATTTCTTTCCCATTTATTCTCAAACTCCTGACAAGATTGTACTTTACCTGAAGCCTATTCTATTTCTCCCTATCTCGTTTTCTCTTTTACAATTTAGTACACTAGATTGCTGATATTAAGGGGCATGAGAAAACTATTTAATTTGGAGTGAGGATGAGACTGTTGATGCACAACAATGGGGAGAGAAGACTGTTGGAGGGAAATTTCATTTTTAGATTAAAGTCACGCTGTGCAGAGACTTTCTATAAAAAAAGCTGTCTCGGCAGATGCCTTGATTAGATTAGACTTTAAATGGGTTTGGGAAAAACTCCCCCACCCACCCCAAGATACAATTACATTTTTTTAATGGTGAACTAGTGACCCACTCTGCAGATTGATATCCATTGGCTTATCTCCCCCGCTTGTTGCTGTTTAATGGTTAAATGCTACTGTAATTATACGGTAAATTGAAACCATAATTGGAAACGAGTGCCCCGTATGAGGGATCTGAATCAATCTTGGGATTACAAGGACCGTTGAGAAAGGTGGGGACCTGAGCCTGACACTGGACATGAAACTCCCATAGGGAGCCCTAACGGGGCCCAGTTCCCAGAAGAATAGCCCCTGACAGCACTCTAGTCGACACTCAAGAGTTAGCCACGAGCCACCTGCCCTGTTCAGTAAGACGCTAAAGAGAAATTTTAACATAGACCAGTCAACTATTCAAGAGACTTCCGTGTAGAAAATGAGCTTGAAGAATGACTCGCATATGAATTCCAATGCAGTATGTTTTGCAGCAACATAGTCTGCCTTCAAAAATGTCAACAAAATAAACCATAAGAGGTGCTGGAAACAGAGGACATCCTCACTATAAACTTAGCTTTTCACACAAAGGAATGTTCTTCCAAAGCAGTTATTCCAACTATACTTAGATTGCCTGTACCAGGATGATATTGTACACTACAGACTGTAGTAGCATACTTCTTCTAAATAAGGTCTGCATGCAATTCGTTTTTCCTTGGTAGCCAATTTCTCATTATCCTTCTCGTCCCATGATGTTATTATTTTCTTGAAAACATGTAAGAGAGGTATTGATTTCCCCTCAAAAATAAGACAAGAGATGGAGGTTATGTGGATAAATGAAGCAAAAAATGTGGGTGGAAAATGCATTGCATAGGATCGGCTTGGCTGACCACCCAAATATCAAGATTAAATGTTGATATGATAAATATTTTATCTTAAGGGGGAATTCATTGTGATGGATTATACGGTTGTGAGATTACACAGGAATCTATAAATAGACAGACAACAGGATTAAATTAAAGTTGATGTTCCTTAACAATGTTATTCAAATTACATTAGTCTTGGGCAAAATTGAATCAATAGTTTTCAGCTTGTTTAACCAGCTCACCATGACAAATGGCTGTCCTGGCTGTTAAAAAAGGCAATGCAAAGGGAATGGATCATTGCCGCTACCTCGCTTTCCAACCAAGGTGCATGAAATGAGGAGCGAATTGAGGTAGAGGAAAATCGGCAACACTTGGAGGAGAAAGATATTAAATAAGAGTTGCTTTAATGCACAAAAAAATTGAAATAGACATTGAAGACACCTCTATAAAGATTTGTTTTCAGGTGGGAAAACTCGCTAATGTAATTATCAACAGGCGTGTGAACGCAAACTAACACTGGCATGCTCAATAGCTTTCCATAGTATTGACTACGGTTGAATGGCGGAAACCCGGTTACTGAGATTTACGGCCCAAAACCGCTCCCTTCTCCCAGGATAAATAACGGCGAGACACCGGTAAATTATAATAAATTATTTATATAAACAACATGGTGTTAAATTATATGCGATGTATAAATCTGCCTTCTCTACGGCCTCTGCAAGATGAATCATCAACGCTCAAAGTAGGGACAGACAGCCCATCTAAGATTTGAGCGCAATTCACAATTCATGTAGATCTATCATATCATCATGGTCACATTTTCTTTCTTGTGACAGAAAGGCCTACATTTCCTGCAGCATAGCCTATGCTACAGCAATATAAAGACTGAATGTGCGTATAATTTACTCATCTCCATCTGACTTTCGGGGGTCACCTTTATAATTATAAAAACATTTTGGTAAGAATAATAATTTTTAAAATACGTTTTAAAACAGCCTATCACTCGAAAATCATTGTTTTAAATCAGTGCATGTGTGAGCACTCTCTCGCAGTCTCTCTCTCTCCATCAATTCCATTCAAATTGCATCCAAAATAGGTAATCCTGTTCTAGATTGATATATAGCCCTATATATAGATGTCCTAGCCAACCACTTTCAGGTAAAAAATTGAATGCCGTATTAATCTTAAATTTAGCAACTTAATGATTGATTATGCACAATAATCTTTTAACTTATAGCCTCTGTCTCTTGCGCAACATGCATGCACCTATGCTCCGCTGGCCTCTCTCCTTAAAAACACTCATTAGCTCTTAGAGACCCATATAGGAAAAGCTAGACGAGAATAGCTTGCTGGGCCTCCCGAGTGGCGCAGCGGTCTAAGGCACTGCAATGCTTTAACTTCTTTGGGGGGGTGGTATTGAGTAGCTTGGATGAAAAGGTGCCCAGAGTAAACTGCCTGCTACTCAGGCCTAAAAGCTAGAATATGCATATAAAAAAAGTTGAATGATGTCTGTGAGTATAACAGAACTCATATGTCAGGCACAAACCTGAGAACAAATCCAACCAGGAAGTGGGAAATCTGAGGTTTGTAGTTTTTCAAGTCATTGCCTATCGAATATACAGTGTATGGGGTCATATTGCACTTCCTAAGGCTTCCACTAGATGTCAACCATCTTTAGAACCGTGTTTTAGGCTTCTACTATGAAGGGGGAGAGAAAGAGAGCTGTTTCAACCAGGTGTCTGGCATGAGCTGATCACGCATGCGCCCGTGAGAGCGACCTGCGTTCCATTGCATTTCTAAAGACAAAGGAATTCTCCGGTTGGAACATTATTGAAGATTTATGTTAAAAACATCCTAAAGATTGATTCTATACATCGTTTGACATGTTTCTACGAACTGTAATGGAACTTTTTGACTTTTCGTCTGGACCTAGTGCTCGCGCCTCATGAAATTTGGATTACTGGGCTAAACGCGCAAACAAAAAGGAGGTATTTGGACATAAATGATGGACTTTATCGAATAAAACAAACATTTACTGTGGAACTGGGATTCCTGGGAGTGCATTCTGATGAAGATCATCAAAGTGAATATGTATAATGCCATTTCTGACTTCTGTTGACTCCACAACATGGCGGGTATCTGTATGGCTTGTTTTTGTGTATGAGCACTGTACTCAGATTATTGCTTTTAGTGCTTTTTCCGTAAAGTTTTAAATAAATCTGACACAGCGGTTGCATTAAGGAGAAGTGGATCTAAAATGTCATGCACAACCCGTGTATCTTTGAGTATTCCTGTAAATTGATGTGGCTCTCTGCAAAATCACTGGATGTTTTGGAACTACTGAATATAACGCGCCAATGTAAACTGAGATTTTTGTAAATAAATAACTTTATCGAACAAAACATACATGTATTGTGTAACATGAAGTCCTATGAGTGTCATCTGATGAAGATCATCAAAGGTTAGTGATTAATTTTATCTCTATTTCAGTTTTTTGTGACTCCTCTCTTTGGCTGGAAAAATGGCTGTGTTTTTCTGTGACTAGGTGCTGACCTAACATAATCGTTTGGTGTGCTTTCGTCGTAAAGCCTTTTTGAAATCGGACACTGTGGATGGATTTACAACAAGTTTATCTTTTAAATGGTGTAAAATACTTGTATGTTTGAGGAATTTTAATTATGGGATTTCTGTTGTTTTGAATTTGGTGCCCTGCAATTTCACTGGCTGTTGGCGAGGTGGGACACTACCGTTCAACATATCCCAGAGAGGTTAAGCGTCACTACAGACCTGGGTTCGATCCCAGGCTGTGTCACAGCCGGACGGGACCGGGAGACCCATGAGGCAGAGCACAATTGGCCCAGCTTCGTCCAGGTTAGGGGAAGGTTTGGCCGGCAGGGATTTCCTTGCCCCATCGCACTCAAGAGACTCCTTGTGGTGGGCCAGGCAGCTGCAAGCTGACTTCGGTCACCAGCTATACGGTGTTTCCTCCAACACATTAGAGTGGCTGTCTTATTGGTTAAGCGAGCACTGTGTTAAGAAGCAGTGCTTGGCAGTGTCATGTTTCGGAGGACAAATTGCTCTCTTCTTTACCTCTCCCGAGTCCATACACGAGTTGCAGCGATGGGAGAAGACTGTAACTACAAATTGGATATCACGAAATTGGGGAGAAAAAGGGGTAAAAAAAAATATAGTTTGGTGGAGAATATTTTTGTTCCCATTTCTTATACCAATAACCTAGTTTGAAAGAAGAGTGAACACGCGACAGCAGTTATTTATTCAGACCCATAACCATTCAATCTTCGTGAAGAGAAGTGAAAGCCTTCTGCATAGAATTCTAGTCCTATAATATTCAAGGATGGTATTAGAGTGATACAGATAAGGACAATAACTTATTTAATTTAACTGTTAAAAGGAAGAAATGAAGCAACAATAAAGAGCATACTAGGCTAATAACATTAGGGGTAATATTTTGAAAGGTGTATATATGTGTCAGCCTACTAATTATACAAATCGGTCATATTATATTTCAAAATTGTAATCAAATTCACTAGCCAATACTTGTAACTTTGTAGGCCATCAGAATCCCATGTTCTCTCCCTGCTTTATCATGGTTTGAACGATGTGTGTAATTCCAGTCCATATAAAACAGCATAATACAATAAGTTACAGTGATACAGTTCACACTCAAAAAGATTAGCCTACTGCAGCTAGTTTCATTTATTTACCCAAGAGACCATATACAGTGAATTCGGAAAGTCTTCAGACCCCTCGACTTTTTTCAAATTTTGTTACGTTACAGACGTTTTCTCTTTTTTCCCCTCATCAACCTACACACTATACCCCATAATGACAAAGCAAAAACAGGTTTAAAAATTAGTATTCAGACCCTTTACTCAGTAATTTGTTGATGAGTGGCTTCCGTCTGGCCACTCTATCATAAAGGCCTGATTGGTGGAGTGCTGCAGAGATGGTTATCCTTTGGGAATTTTATCCCATCCCCACAGAGGAACTCTGGCGCTCTGTCAGGAGGACCATCGGGTTCTTGGTCATCTCCCTGACCAAAGCTCTTCTCCCTCGATTGCTCAGTATGGCCGGGCAGCCAGCTCTAGGAAGAGTCTTGGTTGTTACAAACTTCTTCCATTTGAAAATTATGGAGGCCACTGCCTTCTTGGGGACCGTCAATGCTGCAGAGATTTTCTGGAACCCTTTCCAAGATCTTGGACAGACTCTCTTCTCTGTATACATCAATGAGGTTGCTCTTGCTGCTGGTGAGTCTCTGATCCACCTCTACGCAGACGACACCATTCTGGATACTTCTGGCCCTTCTTTGGACACTGTGTTAACAACCCTCCAGGCAAGCTTCAATGCCATACAACTCTCCTTCCGTGGCCTCCAATTGCTCTTAAATACAAGTAAAACTAAATGCATGCTCTTCAACCGATCGCTGCCTGCACCTGCCCGCCTGTCCAACATCACTACTCTGGACGGCGTTGACTTAGAATATGTGGACAACTACAAACACTTAGGTGTCTGGTTAGACTGTAAACTCTCCTTCCAGACCCATATCAAACATCTCCAATCCAAAGTTAAATCTAGAATTGGCTTCCTATTTCGCAACAAAGCATCCTTCACTCATGCTAACAAACATATCCTTGTAAAACTGACCATTCTACCAATCCTCGACTTTGGCGATGTCATTTACAAGATACCCTCCAATACCCTACTCAACAAATTGGATGCAGTCTATCACAGTGCAATCCGTTTTGTCACCAAAGCCACATATACTACCCACCATTGCGACCTGTACGCTCTCGTTGGCTGGCCCTCGCTTCATACTCGTCTCCAAACCCACTGGCTCCATGTCATCTACAAGACCCTGCTTGGTAAAGTCCCCCCTTTTCTCAGCTCGCTGGTCACCATAGCAGCTCCCACCTGTAGCACACGCTCCAGCAGGTATATCTCTCTAGTCACCCCCAAAACCAATTCTTTCTTTGGCCGCCTCTCCTTCCAGTTCTCTGCTGCCAATGACTGGAACGAACTACAAAAATCTATGAAACTGGAAACACTTATCTCCCTCACTAGCTTTAAGCACCAACTGTCAGAGCAGCTCACAGATTACTGCACCTGTACATAGCCCACCTATAATTTAGCCCAAACAACTACCTCTTTCCCTACTGTATTTAATTTATTTTTTTATTTTGCTCCTTTGCACCCCATTATTTTTATTTCTACTTTGCACATTCTTCCATTGCAAATCTACCATTCCACTGTTTTACTTGCTATATTGTATTTACTTTGCCATGGCCTTTTTTTGCCTTTACCTCCCTTATCTCACCTCATTTGCTCACATCGTATATAGACTTGTTTATACTGTATTATTGACTGTATGTTTGTTTTCCTCCATGTGTAACTCTGTGTCGTTGTATGTGTCGAACTGCTTTGCTTTATCTTGGCCAGGTCGCAATTGTAAATGAGAACTTGTTCTCAACTTGCCTACCTGGTTAAATAAAGGTGAAAAAAAAACATCTGTGCCTCGACGCAATCCTGTCTCAGAGTTCTACGGACAATTCCTGTCATCTTTGGGACCTTATATAGACAGGTGTGTGCCTTTCCAAATCATATCCAATCAATTTGTTTTACCACCGGTGGACTCCAATCAACTTATAGAAACATCTCAAGGAAGATCAATGAAAACAGGATGTACCTGAGCTCAATTTAGAGGCTCATATCAAAGGGGCTGAATACTTATGTAAATAAGGTATACATTTTATACATTTGCAAAAATAGCAAAACTGTTTTTGCATTATCATTATGGGATATTGTGTGTAGATTTATAATAACAAATATTTGATCCATTTAAGAATACGGTTGTAACTTAACAAAACTTGTCAAATGTGACGGGGTCTGAATACTTTCCGAATCAATGGGCTGTTATTTTAATTATGTTGTGCGTAATGTGCAGTAACCTATATCATAAACAGTTGAAGTCAAAAGTTTACATACACTTAGGTTGGAGTCATTAAAACATTCAACCACTCCACAAATGTCTTGCTAACAAACTATCGTTTTGGCAAGTCGGTTAGGACATCTACTTTGTGCAAGTCATTTTTCCAACTATTGTTTACAGACAGATTACTTCACTTATAACTCACTGTATTACAATTCCAGTTGGTCAGCAGTTTACATACAGTAAGTTGACTGTGCCTTTAAACAGCTTGGAAAATTCCAGAAAATTATGTCATGGCTTTAGAAGCTTCTGATTGGCTAATTAACACCATGTGAGTCAATTGGAGGTGTACCTATGGATGTATTTCAAGGCCTACCTTCAAACTCAGTGCATCTTTGCTTGACATCATGGGAAACTCAAATGAAATCAGCCAAGATCTCTGAATAATAATTGTAGACCTGGTTCATCCTTGGGAGCAATTTCCAAACGCCGGAAGGTACCACGTTCAAACAATAGTACTCAACAATAAATACCATGGGACCACGCAGCCGTCATACTGCTCAGGAAGGAGACGCGTTCTGTCTCCTAGAGATGAACGTACTTTGGTGCGAAAAGCGCAAATAAATCCCAGAACAACAGCAAAGGATCCTTGTGAAGATGCTGGAGGAAACAGGTACAGAAGTGTATATATTCACAGTAAAACAATTCCTATATCGACATAACCTGAAAGGCTGCTCAGCAAGGAAGAAGCCACTGCTCCAAAACCACCATAAAAAAAAGCCAGACTATGGTTTGCAACTGCACATGGGGACAAAGATCATACTTTCTAGAGAAATGTCCTCTGGTCTGATGACACAAAAATAGAACTGTTTGGCCATAATGACCATTGTTATGTTTGGAGGAAAAAAGGGGAGGCTTGCAAGCTGAAGAAAACCATCCCAACCGTGAAGCACGTGGGTGGCAACATCATGTTGTGAGGGTGCTTTGCTGCCATCAGTCAGGAAGATAAAGCCTGGTCGCAAATGGGTATTCCAAATGGACAACGACCCCAAGAATACTTCTGTAACAGTATAGACTTTTACGTCCGCCCCCTCGCCCCGACCTGGGCATGAACCAGGGACGCTCTGCACACGTCAACAGTCACCCTCGAAGCATCACCCATCGCTCCACAAAAGCCACGGCCCTTGCAGAGACCACTACTTCAAGGTCTCAGAGCAAGTGATGTCAACGATTGAAATGCTAGTAGCGCGCACCACCGCTAACTAGCTAGCCATTTCACATCCGTTACACTTGCAAGCAACGTTGTGGAAAAATGGCTTAAGGACAACAAAGTCAAAGTATTGGAGTGGCCATCACAAAGCCCTGACCTCAATCCTATAGAAAATGTGTGGGCAGAACTGAAAAGGCATGTGCGACCAAGGAGGCCTACAAACCTGACTCAGTTACACCAGCTCTGTCAGGAGGAATGGGCCAAAATTCACCCAACTTATTGTGGGAAGCTTGTGGAAGGCTACCCGAAACGTTTGACCCAAGTTGAACAATTTAAAGGCAACGCTAACAAATACTAATTGTGTGTGTGTAAACTTCTGACCTACTGGGAATGTGATGAAAGAATAAAAGCTGAAATAAATCATTCTCTCTACTATTATTCTGACATTTCACATTCTTAAAATAAAGTGGTGATCCTAACTGATCTAACACAGGGAATCTTTACTTGGATTAAATGTCAGGAATTGTGAAAATCTGAGTTTAAATGTATTTTGCTAAGGTGTATGTAAACTTCCGACTTCAACTGTATGTATTGGATAATGGCACTTGGGCTGTTTTGGGCTTGGGCTCATTAAATGTTTTTTAAGTATGGCTCATCAGGCTTGAATTTTCGATCGAAGTTCTAATCAAATCCAGACATAGGTCTATTAATATTCTTTATAATGCTTTTGAATGACGTGTGCGACTGATATTGCAGGCGAAAACCTGAGGAAAATCCAACCAGGAAGTGCTGTTTTTCCTGAAACCTCTCTGTTCCATTGCATGCCTTCCCTCCATTTAAAGGGATATCAACCATATTTCTTTCTCTATGGCGTCCACATGGTGTGAACAGTCTTTAGACATAGTTTCAGGCTTTTATTTCGAAAAATTAGCGAGAAGGATCACAGCGCGTCAGTGGATGGCTGGGTTCCAGCAGAGTTTTGCATGCGCAACAGCTTGGAGCAGACATTTTCTCTCTCTCTCCTATTGAAAAAGCTACGGTCCGGTTGAAATATTATCGATTATTTATTGTAAAAACAACCTGAGGATTGATTATAAAAAACGTTTGACATGTTTCTACAAACTTTACGGATACTATTTGAAATTTTCGCCTGCCCCGTCGTGACTGATCGAGCCTGTGGATTTCTGAACAAAACGTGCCAACCAAATGTAGGTATTTTGGATATAGAAATGATCTTTATGGAACAAAAGGAACATTTATTGTGTATTGTGTAACTGGGAGTCTCATGAGTGCAAACATCCGAAGATCATCAAAGGTAAGCGATTCATTTGAATGCTTTTCTGACTTTCGTGACCAATCTACTTTCGTGCTAGCTGTTTGTAATGTTTTGTCTGCTGAGAGAGATGTCCTAACATAAATGCTTGGATAACGTTTGCTGTAAAGCTTTTTTGAAATCTGACACGCCAGGTGGATTAACAACAAGCTACGCTGTGTTTTGCTATATTGCACTTGTGATTTCATGAAAATGAAATATTTTTAGTAATTTAATTTGAATTTGGCGCTCTGCAATTCAGCGGATGTTGACGAAAATGATTCAGCTAACGGTATGGGTGTGCCAAGAAGTTAACCTTATTACCTACCTAGTGGGAATTGTCAAATTGGTGCTACTTCGAGAACATAACATTTTGGTTGAACCAGAGGGCCCTCATTACAACGCCTCGCTGGAGAAGATGTTTCCAGTGAGTGATTAGGCGCTTCTCTTCTGTCGTGTCAGCTCTCCCTGCGGTACCTTTACTTCCATCACCCTCTTCTCTCCATCTCACGTTAGCAAACCACACACGCAAATGCATTGTGCGGCAGGCGAATCTCCCTATTAGTGCTCTGCTGAGTGATTTGTTTGTGTCAACTCAAAGGTTATTGCTCGGAACAAGTTGTTCATTAAACCGGGCCCCCAGTTAAGACCACCTTAATCTGCCAAGTCCTCTGGGAATTTAAATGAGTCAGTGGAGGAATACTATCATTGCCTAGCCGGGGGTCCATGACTGGCCGTGGCTCAGAGAGCCCTAGTCATTATCCAGGGTGGGAGAAACGGTGGCAACTCTAGGACAGAGGTGAGGGCCTGGCTAATGAGATACTCCACCAGTCAAAATGGTGAAGGGAAGATATAGCTGAGTAGATGTAGCCTACCCGTAAGATCTGTCTCTCAATTATAAGAAGCACTAGCCATTTATCAACATGTGAAACACTCTGCCTGTCACGCCCTGACCATAGAGAGCCCTCTGGGTTCTCTATGGTTTAATAGGTCAGAGCGTGACTAGGGGGGTTTTCTAGTTACTATAGTTATATGTTGGTGTGTGAGTATGGTTCAAAATTGGAGGCAGCTGAATATTGTTGCCTCTAATTGGGGATCATAATTAATGTGTCCCTTTTCCTACCTGCGTTGTGGGATACTGTTTTGTTTAGTGCCTATGTGCGCGACGTTTGGCACGTTCATTAATTCTTTGTTGTTTTGAAGATTCACTGTAATAAATATGTGGAACTCTACTCACGCTGCGGTCCACTTATTTAAACGCCGGACGTGACACTGCCTTATAATAAAAATCTACAAAGTTGGGAGATAATATTTTGGTCTGGTTCCTTAATCACAGCCAATATTTCCAGTTATTATGTAATTCCTAACATCTTGAAGGTAACATTGACTTCAGAAGCACCACTGTAGAATAGGATGACCCTATAGATCCTAGCATGAGTTAGCTTGATTAGAGCTTTGGTGAATTGTCACCATGCAATAAACATGACACCTCTTTTCCTTTGACTTGCTCCAAAGGAATCAGAGCACATTCAGAGTGACTGTTCTGAAGTCTGTCTACTTTTTTCCCCCAGGTCTACGGATGGGAGAATTCCAAAGTCTGTACGTAGCTTCGGCCTGGGAGCGTCCCTGTGGAGGGCTGCGAGCAGAAACTCCAGTAGTTTCACTGGTAATAAGGCTGTTGAGCATCGAGGTTTTATATTCCCATTTGCACTTTGTACGGTGGAGGTGCAGAATTTGGCTTGACAGTGGAGAGCCACTTGGGGCCTTGCTGCATGGAGCGATTCTGACAGATCAGCAGCCAGACCTGTTGAAGTGAGGTGTCCCGTGTGTGCAAGAGCAAGGCTCTCCATGTCAAAAGAACCTGAGATTTGGACTGGCTTATTAGTGAGGTCTGCCAATTTCCATTTCCACTCTCAAAGAAGAGCCTTTTTCATAGGGAAACTGTACTTCTTTCTGTGGGTGCTGTTATATTATTTAGCTAAAATATTTTCAGTTAATATAAGGGTGTGTTTACAACAACTAGCCTATCTAGACAGGCCTGGCAAACTTTCCATACCAAAGACGTCAAGTAACAGAATCAAAGACTACATATCTTTGACTGACAAATACATAATAAAGCAAATTATTTCAGAGCTGCTTCTTGTCTCTCTCTTAGGGGGCTGTCTCCCTTATTGTCTTTTGTTCTCCAGCCAGGGTGGCAGAGATGAGTGGCAAGACCGTCCACTTCACAAAGATGCCCACAATGCCCACTGGCCTCTCATTAGCATATTGCTGACACTGCCTCCACCTGCCCTGGCCGTCTAAGCCAATCATTCTTTCCCGTTGGGGATTTAAATCGGAAAACCCCCTTACTTCAAAAAGGAAAAATGCGACAGCAGGCGAGAGGGATCTGTGTGTGTGTATGTCTGTGTGTGTGCTACATGAACCTGATAAATAAATCAGAGCTGCCCTACTCCTCAACCCCTCAATGGTGAGAGTGCAACAAAATGGGATGAGGGTGTCCCAGTGCAGTGTGTTCACAGTTCCCATAGTAGCACATCCAAGTCTGTGCTAATAAAATACTGTGTTCAGCACAGGAGGCTGGTGAGGGGAGGATGGCATATAATAATATATGGAATGGATCCCAATAGAACGGTATCAAACACGTGGAAACCATGTGTTTGATACCATTCCATTTATTCTGTTCCAGCCATTACTATGAGCCCGTCCCAAATAAGGTGCCAAAGCTGCTTATGGTGTTTAAGCAGAAAGAAGTTAAATGGAGCAAAAAGATGACATGACTGTACCAAGAGAGATTGTCAGCGAAGTCAGTGTTTCCAAAACTGTCATAGGTAGGTTGATGTGGCCCTATAATAGATGGACTAAAAGCCCGGAAAGTTAATTTATGATCTGTTGAGTAGGCCTACAGTGTACTTTTGGCAACGGTGTCAACCGACACATTTTTGTCCTGGGGATAACCGAGGGAGCTGGTATATACACTGAACAAAAAATACAAAACCAACATGCAACAATTTCAAAGATTTTACTGAGTTACAGTTCATATAAGGAAATTACTCAATTTCAATAAATTCATTAAGGCCTAATCTATGGATTTCATATTACTGGGAATACAGATAAGCATCTATTGGTCACAGAAACGCTACATGACCAAAAGTATTTGGACACCTGCCTGTCGAACATCTCATTCCAAAATCATCCTATGATGGTGCCACATTGAAAGTCACTGAGCTCTTCAGTAAGGCCTTTCTAATAACAATGTTGGGCTATGGAGATCGCATGGCTGTGTGCTCGATTTTATATGTAGACCTGTCAGCAACAGGTGTGGCTGAAATAGCCGATTCCACTCATTTGAAGGGGTATCCACTAGAGGTCGACCGATTATGACTTTTCAACGCCGATACCGATACTGATTATTGGAGGAACAAAAAAGCCGATACCGATTAATCGGCCGATTTATATATAAAAAATTGTAATGAAAACAATTACAACAATACTGAATTAACACTTATTTTAACTTAATATAAAACATCAATAAAAATCTATTTAGCCTCAAATAAATAATGAAACATGTTCAATTTGGTTTACATAATGCAAAAACAAAGTGTTGGAGAAGAAAGTAATATGTGCCATGTAAACATGTGTGCCATGTAAAATATGTGCCATGTAAAAAAGCAAAGGTTTAAGTTCCTTGCTGAGAACATGAGAACATATGAAAGTTGGTGGTTCCTTTTAACATGAGACTTCAATATTCCAAGGTAAGAGGTTTTAGGTTGTAGTTAATATATTATTTATAGGACTATTTCTCTCTATACCATTTGTATTTCATATACCTTTGACTATTGGATGTTCTTATAGGCACTATAGTATTGCCAGTGTAACATTATAGCTTCCGTGCCCCTCCTTGCCCCTACCTAGGCTCGAACCAGGAACACATAGACAACAGCCACACTCGAAGCAGTGTTACCCATCGCTCCACAAAAGCCGCGGCCCTTGCAGCGCAAGGGGAATAACTACTCCAAATCTAAAAGCGAGTGACGTATTAGCGCACACCCAGCTAACTAGCTAGCCATTTCACATTGGTTACACCATCCATTAGGCTGATAGGCTTGAAGTCATAAACAGCGCTGTGCTTACGAAGAGCTGCTGGCAAAACGCACAAAGTGCTGTTTGAATGAATGATTACGGGCCTAACACACAGAAATACGAGCCTTTGGTCATTAATATGATCGAATCCGGAAACTATAATTTCGAAAACAAAACGTTTATTATTTCAGTGAAATACGGAACCGTTCGGTATTTTATCTAACAGGTGGCATCCCTAAGTCTAAAAATTCTTGTTACATTGCACAACCTTCAATGTATGTCATAATTCTGTAAATTCTGGCAAATAAGTTCGCAATGAGCCAGGCAGCCCAAACTGTTGCATATACCCTGACTCTGCGTGCAATGAATGCAAGAGAAATGACACAATTTCACCTGGTTAATATTGCCTGCTAAACTGGATCAGTAGTTATAACTAGTGATTATGATTGATTGTTTTTTGTAAGATAAGTTTAATGCTAGCTTGCAATTTACCTTGTCTTCTACTACATTCGCGTAACAGGCAGGTTACTCGTGGAGTGCAATGGTTAGAGCTTTGGACTAGTTAACTGTGCGGCTGCAAGATTGGAACCCCTGAGCTGACAAGGTGAAAATCTGTCGTTCTGCCCCTGAACAAGGCAGTTAACCCACAGTTCCTAGGCCGTCATTGAAAATAAGAATGTGTTCTTAACTGACTTGCCTAGTTAAATAAAAGGTATAATAATTTTTTTTTAAACAGAAATCGGCGTCCCAAAAATACCGATTTCTGATTGTTATGAAAACGTGAAATCGGCCCTAATTAATCGGCCATTCCGATTAATTGGTCGACCTCTAGTATCCACATACTTTTGTATGTAGAGTGTTACTTTTTTTAAAACTAGGGGCGTGGATCAGAAAACCAGTCAGTATCTGCAATTTGCCTCATGCAGCATAGAGTTATTCAGGATGTTGATTGTGGCCTGCGGAATGTTGTTCCACTCCTCCACAATAGCTGTGTGAAGATGCTGGATATTGGCGGGAACTGGAACACGCTGTCGTGTGTCTCAATCCAGAGCATCCCAAACATAATCAATGGGTGAAATGTTTGGTGAGTATGCAGACCATGGAAGAACTGGGACATACAGTGCTGTGAAAAAGTATTTGTCCCCTTCCTGATTTCTTTTTTTTTTTGCACATTTGTCACACTTAAATGTTTCAGATCTTCAAACAAATTTTAATTTTCCACAAAGATAACCCAAGTAAACACATAATGCAGTTTTTAAGTGATAATCTTATTTATTAAAGCTATCCGAACCTTCATGGCCCTATGTGACAAAGTAATTGCACCCCCCCCTGTTAAATCATGACTTTACTGTGGTTAATCACATTTTTTGGATAGCTGAGTTCAATTTCACTAGCCACACCCAGGCCTGATTACTGCCACTGTTGAATCAAGAAATCCCTTAAATAGAACCTGTCTGACAAAGTCAGGTAGGCCAAAATATCTCAAAAAGCAAGTCGACTTGCCACGATCCAAAGAAATTCAGGAACAGATGAGAAACAAAGTAATTGACATCTATCGGTCTGGAAATGGTTACAAAGCCATTTCTAAAGCTTTGGGACTAAAGCGAACCACAGTGAGAGCCATTATCCACAAATGGAAAACATTTGGAACAGTTGTGAACCTTCCCAGGAGTGACCGGCCTACTAAAATTACCCCAAGAGCGCAGCGGCGACTCATCCAAGAGGTCACAAAAGAACCCACAACAACATCTAAAGAACTACAGGCCTCACTTGCCTCAGTTACGGTCAGTGTTCATGACTCAACCATAAGAAAGAGACTGGGCAAAAATGGCATCCATGGCAGAGTTCCAAGGTGAAAACTACTGCTGACCAAAAATAACTTCTGGCAAAAAAACATCTTGATGATTCCCAAGACATTTGGGAATATATTCTGTGGACTGACGAGATAAAAGTTGAACTTCTTGGAAGGTGTGCATCCAGTTACATCTGGCGTAAAAGTAACACAGTATTTCAGACAAAGAACATCATACCAACAGTCAAATATGGTGGAGGAAGTGTGATGGGCTGGGGCTGCTTTGCTGCTTCAGGACCTGGATGACTTGCTGTGATTGGTGAAACCATGAATTCTGCTCTCTACCAAAACAAATCCTGAAGGAGAATGTCTGGCCATCAGTTTGTGACCTCAAAATGAAGCACATATGGGTTCTGCAGCAGGACAATGATCCAAAACACACCTTGCAAGTCCACCTCTGAATGGCTTAAAAAAAAAAAAATGAAGGTTTTGGAGTGGCCTAGTCAAAGTCCAGACTTAAACCCGATTGAGATGCTGTGGCGTGACCTTAAAACGGCAGTTCATGCTCAAAAACCCTCCAATGTGGCTGAATTAAACCAATTCTGCAAAGAAGAGTGGGCCAAAGTTCCTCCACAGCGATGTGAAAGACTCATTGCCAGTTATCGCAAACGCTTGATTGCAGTTGTTACTGCTGAGGGTGACACAACCAGTTATTAGGTTTAGGGGGCAATTACTTTTTCACATAGGGCCATGAAGGTTTGGATAGCTTTTTTCCCTTAATAAATTAAATTATCACTTAAAAACTGCATTTTGTGTTTACTTGGGTTATCTATGTGTAATATTAACATTTGTTTGATCTGAAACATTTAAGTGTGACAAATGTGCAAACAAAATAAGAAATCAGGTAGGGGGCAAATACTTTTTCACAGCACAGTATTTTGCTTCCAGGAATTGTGTATAGATCCTTGCAACATGGGGCCATGCATTATCATGCTGAAACACAAGGTGATAGCAGTGGATAAATGGCACAACAATGTGCCTCTGAATCTCTTCACACTATCTCTGTGCATTCATATTTCCATCAATAAAATGTCATTGTGTTTGTTGTACGTAGCTTTGCCTACCCATACCATAACCCCACCGCCCCCATGGAGCACATCAACAAAGCACTCGCCCACACGGTGCCATACAGTTGAAGCCGGGATTCATCCTTGAAGAGCACACTTCTCCAACGCGCGAGTGGCCATCAAAGGTGAGCATTTGCCCACTGAAGTCGGTTACGACGCCGAACTGCAGTCAGGTGAGAATGACGAGCAGGCAGATGAGCTTCTCTGAGAAGGTTTCTGACAGTTTGTGCAGAAATTATACAGTTGTGCAAACCCACACCCTAAAAGCTGTTAGGGTGGCTGGTCTCAGACGATCCCACAGGTAAAGAACCCGGATGTGGAGGTTCTGGGCTGGCGTGGTTACACCTGGTCTGCAGTTGTGAGGCCTGTTGGATGAACTGCTAAACATTATCTAAAACTACATCGGATGAGGCATTAACATTACATTCTCTGGCAACAGCTCTGGTGGACATTCCTGCATTCAGCATGCCAAATGCAAGTTCCCTCAAAACTTGAGACATCTGTGGCATGGTGTTGAATGACAAAACTGCACATTTTAGAGCAGCCTATTTACTGTCCCTAGCACAAGGAGTACCTGTGTAATGATTAGGGCTGACCCAAATTAGTCAACTGGTCGATTGTTTGGCCGATAGGCTGTTGGTCGACCAAGATATTTTAGATTCAAGAGTGTGCAAAGCTGTCATCAAGGCCAAGGGTGGCTACTTTGAAGAATGTAAAATATAACATACATGTTGACTTGTTTAACACTTTTTCTGGTTACAACATGATTCCATGTGTTATTTCATAGTTTGATGTCTTCAGTATTATTCATCAATGTAAAAATAAAGAAAAACTTTTCGAATGAGTAGGTGTGTCCAAACTTTTGGGTACTGTGTGTGTGTGTGTGTGTGTGTGTGTGTGTGTGTGTGTGTGTGTGTGTGTGTGTGTACAGTTGAAGTTGGAAGTTCACATACACTTAAGTTGGAGTCATCAAAACTTGTTTTTCAACCACTCCACAAATGTCTTGTTAACAAACTATAGTTTTGACAAGTCGGTTAGGACATCTACTTTGTGCATGACAAGTCATTTTTCCAACAATTGTTCACAGGCAGATTATTTCACTGTATCACAATTCCAGGTCAGAAGTTTACAAACACTGTGCCTTTAAACAAATTGGAAAATTCCAGAAAATGATGTCATGGCTTTAGAAGCTTCTGATAGGCTAATTGACATAATTTGAGTCAATTAGAGGTGTACCTGTGGATGTATTACAAGGCCTACCTTCAAACTCAGTGCCTCTTTGCTTGACATCATGGGAAAATCAATAGAAATCAGCCAAGACCTCAGAAACAAAATTGTAGACCTCCACAAGTCTGGTTCATCCTTGGGAGCAATTTCCAAAAGCCTGAAGCTACCACGTTCATCTGTACAAACAATAGTACGCAAGTATAAACACCATGGCGCCTCGCAGCCGTCATACTGCTCAGGAAGGAGACACGTTCTGTCTCCTAGATATGAACGTACATTGATGTGAAATGTGCTAATCAATCCCAGAACAACAGCAAAGGACCTTGTGAAGATGCTGGAGGAAACCGGTACAAAAGTATTTTTTTATTTTTACCTTTTATTTAACTAGGCAAGTCAGTTAAGAACAAATGTACATTTTCAATGATGGCCTAGTGGGTTAACTGCCTTGTTCAGGAGCAAAATGACAGATTCCTTTGTCAGCTTTGGGATTTGATCTTGCAACCTTTCAGTTAGAAGTCCAACACTCTAACCACTACGCTACGCTGCTGCCCCATTGAGTCCTATATCGACATAACCTGAAAGGCAGCTCAGCAAGGAAGAAGCCACTGCTCCAAAACCGCCACAAAAAAAGCCAGACTACGGTTTGCAACTGCACATGTGGACAAAGATTGTACTTTTTGGAGAAATGTCCTCTGGTCTGATGAAACAAAAATAGAACTGGTTGACAATAATGACCATCGTTATGTTTGGAGGAAAAAGGAGGAGGCTTGCAAGCCGAAGAAAACCATCCCAACCATGAAGCACGGGGGGGGCAGCATCATGTTGTGTGGGTGCTTTGCTGCAGGAGGGACTGGTGCACTTCACGAAATAGATGGCATGATGATGGAGGAAAATCAGGTGGATATATTGAAGCAACATCAAGACATCAGTCAGGAAGTTAAAGCTTGGTCGCAAATGGGTCTTCCAAATGGACAATGACCCCAAGCCTACTTCCAAAGTTGTGGCAAAATGGCTTAAGGACAATAAATTGGAGTGGCCATCACAAAGCCCTGACCTCAATCCTATAGAAATATTGTTGTCAGAACTGAAAAAGTGTGTGCGAGCAAGGAGGCCTACAAACCTGACTCAGTTACACCAGCTCTGTCAGGAGGAATGGGCCAAAATTCACCCAACTTATTGTGGGAAGGTTGTGGAAGGCTACCCAAGACGTTTGACTCAAGTTAAACAATTTTAAGTCAATGCTACGAAATACTAATTGAGTGTATGTAAACTTCTGACCCACTGGGAATGTGATGAAAGAAATAAAAGCTGAAATAAATAATTCTCTCTACTACTATTTGGACATTTCACATTCTTAAAATAAAGTGGTGATCCTAACTTTTTACTGGGATTAAATGTCAGGGATTGTGAAACACTTTAGCCAAATACATTCAAACTCAGTTTATGTAAACTTCCGACTTCAACTGTGTATATATGTATACATATACATATAATTACTATTAAAATCAATGTTGGGGGGGTTAATTGATTGGTCAAAAGAACAGATTACTTTCGGTTAGCAAATATTTATTTTAGTCGGGACAGCACTAGCAATGATCATGCTGTTTAATTGGCTTATTGATATGTCACACAAGTCAAGTGGATGGATTATTTTGGCAAGGGAGAAATGCTCACTAACAGGGATGTAAACAAACGTGTGCACAACATCTGAGACAAAAAAGCTTTTTGTGCATACGGAACATTTCTGGAATATTTTTTTTCAGCTCATAAAACATGAACGCAACACTATACATATTGCATTTATATTTTAGTTCAGTATATTTAGACACTTAGGTATGTGACATTGTGGTTTGGCAACCATTGACTTGGTGATTTCCTGGTGAAAGGGAAGAATATCCAAAACAATTAACGGCGAGTAGAAAATAACCTCTCACATTCAGAACATCTCTTTAGTATTTACTTGTTTGAAAATGCAACGTGTCACCCAAAGCATGTGACTTGAGTGACAATCTCACTTCGAGCATGTGTTAACCTATTGCACTCATAAATGATGCAAGCCACAACAGAGTGCCGCTTGGATGGAGGATGAGATACAAGTCAACTAAATCTAGGTCAGGGACTTCACTCAAGTCCGTTTTTCTCTATTGAAAGGAGTTTCAAGTCTTATGAAATGCATATCTGCAAAGCAGTGGTATGATGGTGTGTTGGAGGGATGAATGGCTTTTTAATGACGTAAAATTGTCATCAGGAGACATCCAATGAGAGATCTCGAGGTGGTTTATCCTAGGGCTGTTTAGGTGACTGTATTACCGTCACACCGGCAGTCATGACCGCAGTCAAATTCCACGTGACGGTTTAGTCACGGTAACTAGGCTTCTCCAAGCTCTGATGCTGTTGGTGGTGATTAGTAGCCTACCAAACGTGATAACCGAAAATTAAGATGTAACTGAAAGTCAAATCATACATTTCATGAGAGCCCATGAGCTCATGTTGCGCAACATTTCTATAGGCTACGCAATTACATGAGAAAACAGAGTTTTGATGGCCTCTATTAAAAAGAGGAGGATCCCATCAGCTTTCTATAGGCTAGGCCTACTATATTTATTTCTCCACCTTCCTAATATCAAGCACAATGCTTCGCTTTACAACAGGAGTATAGCTTACCTGTGTGGCATGAAAATGAACCAAGGGAAAAGCGTCCTCAATTCGCTATTTAAGTGCTTAGATAACATGTATTTTCTTCCACTGCCCCAGTTTCGAGACAGGTGCACGGTAATGGTCCATTCTATAGTAATTTCACACATACATTATTAAGTATATGTAAAGACGAGATTAAATCAAGAATAGTCTGATGGGTGACAATATTAGCCTATCTCTTGTGAATGATATATAATCAATTGTTTTAATATTTGTATTTTATTTAACCCGGAAGGGCTCATTGAGATTTGAAATCTCTTTTTCAAGAGCGTCCTGGCCAAGAAAGACAGCACCTAGTCATTACACAATTACAAACAGACAACATGAAAAACTACAAGTAATCTAGTAAAAACCATAGAAATCACAGAAGTATAACAAAATCATAAAACAGCAACTTAAAAACATTGACCGGTCAAGGAAACAGACTGAAAATCCTTCATCAATGATTTAAAAACACCAAGTTCTTCCAGTTTAAAATAATTTTGTAAGGCGTTCCAA
This sequence comes from Oncorhynchus kisutch, assembly GCF_002021735.2. Lineage (NCBI taxonomy): Eukaryota > Metazoa > Chordata > Actinopteri > Salmoniformes > Salmonidae > Oncorhynchus > Oncorhynchus kisutch. The sequence continues at coordinate 41,188,415 of NC_034179.2, read as the reverse complement.
GCCGATGGCACAGAGGAAATAAAAGCCCTTTTTACCAAATTAAATTCGGACATTTGGAACAGTTGGCAGGATAAAGTCCTGGGAACGAAGAGAGTGAATGATGTGAATGATACCCAGCGTGGGTACAGTAAGGCAAGAAACAGCGCATGACTTTTTCAAATCATAGTCCCTCACCTAGCCTATCCCATAGGCCTATATGTTTTGATAAGGTTGGTATCACAACTAAAGTGGCCAAATGCACATTAATCCGCATTACAACCGGTGTAGAGCTTCACTTGCATACATAGAGAGTTTCAAGTTTGGGGAAGATAATTTTCACCAAAAAAATGCACCTTTTATAATAAAGAATTACATGCATAATCACATTTGTGGTCACCTTTGGGAATGGTGTTTTCCTACTAATGGACACATTCACACTTATAGTCTACTACCATAATGTAATGTGAAGAAATAGTCTAAAAGTTTATCAACATTTTGAGCTAAATGTTCTCATCTGTTGCATCAGCCTCATTGCTTTAAATGTTTGGTTGATGTAAATGGTTGTATTAATTTGGGATCTATTGCATCCCACAACTTTCCCAGAGTGTTTGGAATATTGTTTTCTCGCACAGAAGGACAAGTTAACCAATAGGATAGGTCAACTTTGGTACTATGGGGAAGAGTAGATTGACATAGGCTATTGCTTTTGCCGTTCGTTCGACCTAGTCCTCTTGTTGGCTGACATCAAGTAAATGTTGACTGTTCTTGGAATTCGATAAGAAGGACGGGCGCAGTGGCGTCCCCGATGTGTCGGTCTTCACTTGAAGCCTACTTTGGAGATTAGATAGATGTCAGTGAGAAAAAACTGATCACGTGAGGGCCATTGCCTAATAAAAACTGAGATATCTGAGAGAACCATGTCAGTGAGCGGTGCTTCGGAACACTCAGCCGGGAGAAGGGAATTATTATTATATTCAGCCCAAGGGTACAATGGCCACTGGCCGCAAAAGGCATGGATTGTTTTAGGGAGCATTATGACCACACTAGGGGAGTTGCGTGTGGAAAATTTGAGGCATTATCAAGTGCTTGACAAATTGTGAATGAGAGACTGATGATGTGTGTGCAGCCTGTGCAAGAAACAAAGCAGAGCTCATGCCTTTCATGCAACATCATTAGAGTCGCATCATGCAGCCTTAGGATGTATTACAAATCAGAACATGTAGCTCAACATTTGTATAACAACTAAAGTTGCAGAAATAACTCTAAATGAAGCATATAGGAGGAACTGTTTCTTTGTTAACTGCTCAACACAGAATAGCCGCATGTGCACACTCCCTCAGAAAGTGTGAGGATAAATCGTTTGGATAAAACATCCTTTCTATTTTATTCAGCTATGTTCAAATGTATTCTTCATACTATATATAATATAAAATAATGGCATAGAATTCTAAGCAAATATTGTCTGCTAAATTAACAAGTGTAACAAACAGCAATAAGGCATAGCCAGATCAAGGCCCAACATAAGGAAAACGTTATGCTATTCTGTTCTTCTGAAATAGACTGTTTCTTCATATCATGTTTCTTTAGACCTGTCTAAAATAAATAATATATTTATTGTGATAGTGTATGCTATATTAAATGGATTTATTAGACATTTTAAAATGTAGATGTTCCAAAGGTCTGCATCAGTGGCTTGTAGGCTATGCGTGGAAACCAGAAGATGCTTTTGTGTTTGTTAATTAACGTTCAATTACTGTGAGTGGCAGTTATTTGCTTGACAATCACCGGCTGACAAACTTTCATGACCATCACAGCCCTAGTTTATCACAAAAATAATTTTGCTGTACACCCTTTGATGGAAATGTGTTGGATGGTTTTGTTTCTAAATGTCCACCCACAAGGCTGTTGGTTCTTGCGTAATAAACTGCTACAAAGGAGAGCTCAGAAATCCTGTTTTCACCTTGTTTGTTATATAAGCTTGACGTAACATGGATGAACTGTATCAGAGAGGAGAAATATCCTAGGAGGAATGTTAACCACTCAGAAATTGTGGAGGATTGTCGCTTTGTGTAATATCTGTCTTCTGACGTTTTCAACATCGCTTCTGACATTGTCAAACTTTTTCCTATTGTTGTGGAGAATGTAAAATAATTATTGAATCTATTGTGACTCACTGATAGGATGGCAAAGCCTACTGTGCAAAAACTGGTTGAATCAATGTTTCCATTTCATTCCCCAAAATCAATGTGAGACGTTGAATCAAAATGGAAAACTAATTGGATTTGCAAAAAGTCATAAAAAATAAGGGCATTTAGTCTATTTTTCACACAACTTTTAAACTAAATCCAATGACATGTTGAAAAAAATATTCCACCTTTAATTCACGTTAGTGGACAACTCAACCAAATGTAAATCAAAACTAGACGTTGAACTGACGTCTGTGCCCAGCGGGAGGGGATAGTGTGTGGGAGTCTGTTCTGTGGTGGAAAAACAAGTTGTGGCAGCATGGTTTTACAGAGATATTACCTCTGCGTGGCAAAGTTTATTCAGCTGATGGTTGAATTGTGAGATTTAACATAAGGCCAGGATAGGGTTGCAAATGTTTGACAATGCTAAAAGTCAGCCAGGGGTTGCCACAGTATCCAACAGGTGAACACTAATGGCCTACTCTTTCTGCTCTCTGTAATGGGGACCGTGCACCTCTGTTAAACTGTGACAAGTGCACTTTTGTTTTGTTTCTTAACAATTAATGGTTCTCATTCATGGGAGGCTAGTCTTGGCTTTTTTTTTTACACTCAACATCTGTTGCGCCACACTTTCCCACTGAACATCACATCCATTGCATCACAACGAGAAACCAGAAGTACTGTATATGGGGCAAACATTGCTCTACATACTCTGAGTGTACAAAACATTAGAAACAACTGCCCCTTCCATTACAGACTGTCCAGGTGACTCCAGGTGAAAGCTATGATCCCTCATTGATGTTACAGCTTAAAGAAGGATGTTTAAGCCATGAGACAATTGAGACAGATGATTTTGTCTGTGTGCCATTCAATGGGTGAATGGGTGCCGTTGAGCGAGTTAGTAGGTGCCAGGCGCACCGGTTTGACTGCAATACTGTTTTCACGCTCAAAAGTTGCCTGTGTGTATCAAGAATGGTCAACCACTCTGCGGGAAGCATTGGAGTCAAAATGGACCAGTATCCCTGCTGACCACTTTCGACACCTTGTAGAGTCCATGCCCCGACAAATTGAGGTTGTTCTGAGGGCAAAATGGGTTGCAAGTCAATGTTAGGAAGGTTTTCAGTACGTGCCTGGGATAGGGCTAGTTCCATATAGATATAGTTTAGGTAATTGTCCTTACCACAAGGAAATTAAATTAACAAACCATGCCAAGGATAATAGCAATGTTTATTTTTTACATTGATAAGCAGCCATGAGTCCACATTGTCCTGAAGAACAAAGGACCTTTAGGTACTTTCTTTGATTTGCATGAGGGTAATGGAAGCAGTATCCCAAACAAGGATTTCAACCATATTACCAATCTATTTTCCCTGTCCACATGCAAACTTCTCTAAAACAAATGCAGTTATTGTACATATTCATGTAGGAGAGTTTGTGCAAACAGGAATGTATGAGAAACTAATAACTAATGTCTATATTGAATACAATTATTTAAACATTCACAGTGTAGCTTAGAAAAAGTATGTGAACCCCTAGGCTAATGACTTCTCCAAAAGCTAATTGGAGTCAGGAGTCAACTAACCTGGAGTCCAATCAATGAGACGAGATTGGAGATGTTGGTTAGAGCTGCCTTGCCCTATAAAAAACACTCACAAAATTTGTCCAATTAACCAGACAAATTGCCTGATGTGAAGCATGCCTCGTACAAAAGAGATCCCAGAAGACCTTAAATTAAGAATTGTTGACTTACATGAAGCTGGAAAAGGTTACAAAAGTATCTCTAAAAGCCTTGATGTTCATCAGTCCACGGTAAGACAAATTGTCTATAAATGGAGAAAGTTCAGCAATGTTGCTACTCTCCCTAGGAGTGGCTGCCGTGCAAAGATGACTGCAAGAGCACAGCGCAGAATGCTCAATCAGGTTAAGAAGAATCCTAGAGTGTCAGCTAAAGACCTACAGAAATCTCTGGAACATGCTAACATCTCTGGTGACGAGTCTACGATACATATAACACTAAACAATATTGGTGTTCATGGGAGGACACCACGGAAGAAGCCACTGCTCTCTAAAAGAAAAACATTGTTGCACATCTGAAGTTTGCAAAAGTACACGTGGATGTTCCACAGCGCTACTGGCTAAATATTCTGTGGACAGATGAAACTACAGTTGAGTTGTTTGGAAGGAACACACAATACTACGTGTGGAGAAAAAAATGGCACAGCACACCTCAAAACCTCATCCCAACTGTTAAGTATGTTGGAGGGAGCATCATGGTTTGGGGCTGCTTTGCTGCCTCGGAGCCTAGACAGCTTGCTATCATTGATGGAAAAATGTATTCCCAAGTTTATCAATACATTTTGCAGGACAACGACCCAAAACACAGAAGTAAATCAACAACAGAATGGCTTCAACAGAAGAAAATACACCTTCTGGAGTGGCCCAGTCAGAGTCCTGACCTCAACCCGATTGAGATGCCGTGGCATGACCTTAAGAGAGCAGTTCACACCAGACACCCCAAGAATATTGTGGAACTGAAACAGTTTTGTAAAGAGGAATGGTCCAAAATTCCTCCTGACCGTTGTGCAGGTCTGATCCGCAACCACAGAAGGTTATTGAGGTTGAGGTTATTGCTGCCAATGGAGGGTCAACCTGTTATTAAATCCAAGGGATCACATACTTTTTCCAGCCTGCACTGTGAATGTTTACACAGTGTGTTCAATAACGAAAATGTATAATTATTTGTGTGTTATTAGTTTAAACAGACTGTGTTTGTATTGTTGTGACCTAGATAAAGATAATAACATTTTTGACCAATTTATGCAGAAATCCAGGTATTTCCATAGGGTTCACATATACTTTTTCTTGTCACTGTAAATTTCATGTTTGGGACCTTAAATTAAATGGGTATACTTTTTCATTTATCACAATTTTCTTTAACCAATGATGGTCTTTATTGCCGACAGACAAGTTCCTTACTTTTCCCCCTTCCACTTTACTCTTCCATTTTTGCGGTAATGCTGCAATTAGTTGGTTGTAATTGAGGGTAGAGCAGACATTTCTATATGTTTTTGTTAGCTGCATGTATGATATACCTCCACCAGTCATATTTCTGATATTATTTGCAATGATTAAACCTTTTTTTTAAATCAAATGTTAGCATATTTGAGTTTAACCACATTATTTGTTGTCTTATTTGTTCTGTCTTTTCTGGTGGATTAAATTGAAATTGCAACCAACTTTCTATGGGTTGTCTTAAAAATAGCAATATTTGGGAGATGATTTCATTTTCAAATAACTGAAAGTGACAGGATGTAATATGAATAAAGTGGAAAGGCCTTTCTTGGACAAAGGGTGAGACATTCTTACTAATTTGCTAGAGACCCTGTTTGTATTTAAGTCTAACTTCTGTATGACTGAAGCCTTTAGTGAGAGGTCTAATGCTTTAATAATATTATTCATTATATAAATTGACCCGTTTAATTTTGTGCGTCTTGCCATTCCAAATAAAATGTTTGTTTTTTAAAATCTCATAATTTAAAAAACTGTTCCCTAGATGTAGGTAAGACCATAAGCAAATAGGTAAACTGGGAAATTACTAGAGTTAATTAGGGCGATTATTCCACAAATAGACAAGTATTTACCTTTCCATGGTAGCAAGATCTTATCAAATGTTCTAACTTTCTATCAAATGTATTCTTTCAGGATATGTACACTGAGTATATCAACATCACCATCAGACCATTTTATTGGTAAACTACACGGTAATGTAAAAGTTGTATTTTTTTGTGATCCAATTCGTAATATACTTTAGTACACTTATCACAATTTGGTTGTAATCCAGAGAGGTTAAAAAAAAAAATTCAGATCCTTTGAGGCTTTGGAGGGATCAAAGTTGTGGATTTAAAAGCAAACATGAATCATCAGCATACAATGACACCTTTGTTTTTAAGTCCTGTATTTCTAATCCATTGATATTATTGTTTATTGTATATCTTTTCAGAAGTGTGGATCCTGATTATTTGGTCCGTAAAGGTTAATGAGCCATATCTGTTTATGTTCCAATAACATATTTAAAATCATCCATCTACCTTGCGCATCTTTTTGGACAATTTGCACATTCTGATAAAAATGACTGTTAATTAATATTATCACCCCTTTTGAGTTTCTTTGCCCATGGGAGTATATTCCTGTAAAGTGTCCTGTAAACAATATATATTAAATTACTTTTCTATGAGCCAGGTAAATATTGTTCTTCTTTTCTTATTATCTGCTAAGACATAACAATTATAACTGGCTATACTTATTTCACCATTTACCATAATGAGATATAAGTTTCAAATATATTTATCATAATATGTTTGTAAATGTACCATTAATAAAATGTACCACAGTGATTGAGTGTCCATATACCATGTACCATGATATTTGCATTGCTACTAAGTAACCCTCCACTATTCCACTCCCTAAAGCCCCTCCCAAGTTAAGTTCTCATCCCAGTGACCGGCAGACCACCCTCATCCCACCGGATCCCCAGGCCCCCGAAAGGCCAGGACTCATCCTTTAAAAAAAAGAGCACACAGTGCCACCCACAGAACAGAAGCAGGTCCCTTTTGGCAAACACCAAGTGGGCTGTGCTGTGTCTTTTACTGAGGAGTAGCCAATAACATAAAGGCCTGATTGGTGGAGTGCTGCACATATTGTTTTCTTTCTGGAAGGTTCTCCCATCTCCACAGAGAAACTCTGGAGCTCTGTCTGTGACCATTGGGTTCTTGGTCAGCTCCCTGACCAAGGCCCTTCTCCCCCGATTGCTCAGTTTGGCTGGGCGGCCAGCTCTAGGAAGAGTCTTGGTGGTTTCAAACTTATTTTATTTAAGAATGATGGAGGCCACTGTGTTCCTTGGGACCTTCCATGCTACAGACTTCCCTAGATCTGTGCCTCGACACAATCCTGTCTTGGAGTGCTTCGGACAATTCCTTTGACCTCATGGCTTGGTTTTCGCTCTGACATGTACTGTCAACTGTGGGACCTTATATAGACAGGTGTGTGCCTTTCCAAATCCTGTCCAAACAATTGAATTTACCACAAGTGGACTCCAATTAAGTTGTAGAAACATCTCAAGGATAATCAATGGAAACAGGATGCACCTGAGCTCAATTTTGGGTTTCATAGCAAAGGGTCTGAATACTTATGTAAATAACGTAATTAAAATAAAATAAAAATGGATTTGCAAACATTTCTAAAAACCTGTTTTCACTTTGTCATTATGGGGTATTGTGTGTAGATGAGGAAAATCATGTATTTAATCCATTTTAGAATAAGGCTGTAACATAACATTGTGGGGAAAAATCAAGGGGTCTGAATACTTTCCGAATGCACTGTACCTGCTATGGTGGATTTAAAATGAATTGGTATTCACACATTTGTTTTTTAGGTGAAATTACTGTCATGTTATTGATGCCAAATTGCAAACCTTATTTTATCGCCTTCTCTATTCCAGAACCAATTGGTGTGCCTGAGTTTTATCACCTCTCAACTAGGTAAGCTGTATCAACTTGGAACACTATTCTCCTGCTTTAGTCTGTTTCAATCATTGCAGGGAGTCCTGAAGACCAGGAGTGTGTGAAGGGTTTTGTCCCTCCCCAGCTTGAACACCTTACTTATATAATCAACATATTGAATCACAGCAATAGGCTATGATTTATAATCCGGTATGGGCTGGAACAAAAGCTTATACACACTCTTGCAATACAGATCTGGAGCTGTCCACCCATTTCATTCATTATTCTGTACTATGGGGTACAATTCGGAGGGGGAGGTGGTATTCATACAATGCCTGCTCCACTCTCAAATTGAAGTTGAGCTTGTTGACTGATGCCATGGCGGTGGCTGCTAAGAAGGGAGCAGCTGTGAACCACAAGACTACAGCCAAGGCAGCACTGATCCACACCTGTCTTGTCTGTCAGGTGAGCAGTATTGATTGAAACGGTTTGTGCCTTCAGGTTCCTCTCCATATGTAGGCTATTGTACTGGGCTCTTTGGTGCAGTCTTTCATATGTGTATGTGTTTGTTGCATTGTATTGCTTAGTTTCACATTTGTGTCAACTTTTAATTCAATCTAAGCCACAGATTGTTAACTTCCTCTATGTTGTACTTGACCTTTATAGATGCAGAACTGAAAACAATCAAGCAACACTTTGAGAGCAAGCATTCCAAGTATCCTATGGTCCCAGTACTGGTTGATGTGCAGGCCTAAGGGACCAAATTGCATTGTCTATGGCTCAATTTGTGAAAATACTGTGATCACCCATCGTCTTCAATGTTGTGATTCACAGACACGATGACCACGATTTGAATGCTGCAACAGACGGAATGACTTCGAGGGATACAGTGCCTTGCGAAAGTATTCGGCCCCCTTGAACTTTGCGACCTTTTGCCACATTTCAGGCTTCAAACATAAAGATATAAAACTGTATTTTTTTGTGAAGAATCAACAACAAGAGGGACACAATCATGAAGTGGAACGACATGTATTGGATATTTCAAACTTTTTTAACAAATCAAAAACTGAAACATTGGGCGTGCAAAATCATTCAGCGCCTTTACTTTCAGTAAACTTTTTTTTTGCTGCGATTACAGCTGTAAGTCACTTGGGGTATGTCTCTATCAGTTTTGCACATCGAGAGACTGACATTTTTTCCCATTCCTCCTTGCAAAACAGCTTGAGCTCAGTGAGGTTGGATGGAGAGCATTTGTGAACAGCAGTTTTCAGTTCTTTCCACAGATTCTCGATTGGATTCAGGTCTGGACTTTGACTTGGCCATTCTAACACCTGGATATGTTTATTTTTGAACCATTCCATTGTAGATTTTGCTTTATGTTTTGGATCATTGTCTTGTTGGAAGACAAATCTCCGTCCCAGTCTCAGGTCTTTTGCAGACTCCATCAGGTTTTCTTCCAGAATGGTCCTGTATTTGGCTCCATCCATCTTCCCATCAATTTTAACCATCTTCCCTGTCCCTGCTGAAGAAAAGCAGGCCCAAACCATGATGCTGCCACCACCATGTTTGACAGTGGGGATGGTGTGTTCAGGGTGATGTGCTGTGTTGCTTTTACGCCAAACATAACGTTTTGCATTGTTGCCAAAAAGTTCAATTTTGGTTTCATCTGACCAGAGCACCTTCTTCCACATGTTTGGTGTGTCTCCCAGGTGGCTTGTGGCAAAATTTTTACTTTTTATGGATATCTTTAAGAAATGGCTTTCTTCTTGCCACTCTTCCATAAAGGCCAGATTTGTGCAATATACGACTGATTGTTGTCCTATGGACAGAGTCTCCCACCTCAGCTGTAGATCTCTGCAGTTCATCCAGAGTGATCATGGGCCTCTTGGCTGCATCTCTGATCAGTCTTCACCTTGTATGAGCTGAAAGTTTAGAGGGACGGCCAGGTCTTGGTAGATTTGCAGTGGTCTGATACTCCTTCCATTTCAATATTATCGCTTGCACAGTGCTCCTTGGGATGTTTAAAGCTTGGGAAATCTTTTTGTATCCAAATCCGGCTTTAAACTTCTTCACAACAGTATCTCGGACCTGCCTGGTGTGTTCCTTGTTCTTCATGATGCTCTCTGCGCTTTTAACGGACCTCTGAGACTATCACAGTTCAGGTGCATTTATACAGAGACTTGATTACACACAGGTGGATTGTATTTATCATCATTAGTCATTTAGGTCAACATTGGATCATTCAGAGATCCTCACTGAACTTCTGGAGAGAGTTTGCTGCACTGAAAGTAAAGGGGCTGAATAATTTTGCACGCCCAATTTTTCAGTTTTTGATTTGTTCAAAAAGTTTGAAATATCCAATAAATGTCGTTCCACTTCATGATTGTGTCCCACTGGTTGTTGATTCTTCACAAAAAAAATACAGTTTTATGTCTTTATGTTTGAAGCCTGAAATGTGGCAAAAGGTCGCAAAGTTCAAGGGGGCCGAATACTTTCGCAAGGCAATGTACATGCTGAGACCCTGAGTATGACGACATGAACCGGATATTTGTGACATGGACCTAAAAGGGGTGCAGAAGCACATCAGCATGCCATTTTATGTTTATTCTATGGCCAGCCATCTCTCTAACTACCCCTTATTCCACGCTATGCCTTTTATGCCCCATGGTCCCTGAACTTCGGGCACTTTGGAACTCTCCATGTTATCTCTATAAACCTACCCTTCCTTTACCCATTTTCCCTATGCTGCTTCCTAGACTCAGTAACACATTTAAGTGTTGTGGTGTACTGTTTTTGCTACATTTTTTCACCTTTGTAATGCTGTTGTCCTCCATATTCTCTCGGGTTCAGACTGAAAGCAGTGGTAAATGTGCCGTTCACTTTTGAAAGCTGCAGCTCTCAGATCTATTAAATTGACAAGAAGAGTGTTGATGTGACTGCGTGTTAGGCATGGCTTACTTGTTTTGTGTCTGTTAAGAGTGTTTCTCATTATGCTGGAGTTGAATAAGTAGCCACCCACAAAAATCGCACAAAAATCACAATATGCTGTTTTACCTGTTGTGTTATTTGTGTTGGTTCTATTTCCTAAAAATAGAAAAACAGAAGAATCTGTGCGCTCTCAGATAGTAATAATTGTAACGGCTTTCTTCTATCTCCTCTAGAGGAGGTGTAGCAAGGATCGGACCAAAATGCAGCGTGGCAATTGCAATCCATGTTTATTAAAATAATAAAGAAACACGAACTTACAAAAACAATAAACGTAATGTGAAAACCGAAACAGCCCTATCTGGTGCAAACACAAAGACAGGAACAATCACCCACAAAATACACAGTGAAACACCGGCTACCTAAATATGGTTCCCAATCAGAGACAACGAGAATCACCTGACTCTGATTGAGAACCGCCTCAACCTATGCTACACCCCTACTCAGCCGCAATCCCAATGCCTACAAAACCCCAATACGAAACACAACAAAATAAACCCATGTCACACCCTGGCCTGATCAAATATATAACGAAAACACAAAATACTATGACCAAGGCGTGACAATAATAGTTCATATGGTGCTCTTCGATGTCCCAGTTTTGTGGCATTGATGAATTAATCATTTAATGTTTACTTAAATTCAGATGTGTATATGTTATGTATGAAAGGCTGGGAGATATATCAAATTAAGTTGAATCATTCTAATTTATGTTGTTGCCCGATATTCCAAATGCCTGTATCGCACGAATCAAGGTTTTTGGTATTTTTTATGAGCGTTTATGTCCGCTTGTTCTCATGTTGTCTTTTTAGTCTTGTCTAATTAGCTCTTTCTGTGCTGTGTGCCGCTGCCTATTTACAGCAGAGATCTGTATATAATGACGAGATGCACGTCTCCACCCTAATGGAAGTGGTTGTCCCAAAGGTGAGAAGGCAGGCGACAAGCTTAGTTCCAAAATAAGTCCATATAAATGCATTAGGCTTTTTTTGGACAGATTTTACAGAGTGAGAAACCTCTAGCGTTGCCTCCTCGATGGTTTAATGTAGAGGTCGACCGATTAATTAAGGCCGATTTTATTTTTATTTTTTACACCTTTATTTAACTAGGCAAGTCAGTTAAAAACACATTCTTATTTTCATTGACGGCCTAGGAACGGTGGGTTAACTGCCTTGTTCAGAGGTAGAATGACAGATTTTTACCTTGTCAGCTCGGGGATTCAATCTTGCAACCTTACGGTTAACTAGTCCAACGCTCTAACCACCTGCCTCTCATTGCACTCCACGAGGAGGCTGCCTGTAACGCGAATGCAGTAAGAAGCCAAGGTAAGTTGCTAGCTAGCATTAAACTTATCTTATAAAAAACAATCAACCATAATCACTAGTTAACTACACATGGTTGATGATATTACTAGTTTATCTAGCGTGTCCTGCGTTGCATATAATCGATGCAGTGCGCATTCGCGAAAAAGGACTGTCGTTGCTCCAACGTGTACCTAACCATAAACATCAATGCCTTTCTTAAAATCAATTCACAAGTATTTATTTTTAAACCTGCAAATTTAATTAATATTGCCTGCTAACATTAAGTTCTTTGTGTCACTTCTCTTGCAACAGTCAGGGTATATGCAGCAGTTTGGGCCGCCTGGCTCGTTGCAAACTGTGTGAAGACTATTTCTTCCTAACAAAGACAGCCAACTTCGCCAAACGGGGAATGATTTAACAAAAGTGCATTTGCGAAAACAAGCACAATCGTTGCACGACTGTACCTAACCATAAACATCAATGCCTTTCTTAAAATCAATACACAGAAGTATATATTTTTAAACCTGCATATTTAGCTAAAATAAATCTAGGTTAGCAGGCAATATTAACCAGGTGAAAATGTGTCACTTCTCTTGCGTTCATTGCACGCAGAGTCAGGGTATATTCAACAGTTTTGGGCTGCCTGGCTCGTTGCGAACTAATTTGCCAGAATTCTATGTAATTATGACATAATTAGATAAATTATTTTAGATAAAATACGGAACGGTTCCGTATTTCACTGAAAGAATAAATGTTTTGTTTTCGAGATGATAGTTTCCGGGTTCGATCATATTAATTCTTAGGGCTGCAATCCCGTTAACGGGATGATATGACAACAGCCATTGCAAGTGCAAGGCACCAAATTCAAAACAACAGAAATCTCATAATTCAAATTCCTCAAACATACATGTATTTTATAACGCTTTAAAGGTAATTTTGTTGTTAATCCTACCACAGTGTCCGATTTCAAATAGGATTTACAGTAAAAGCATCACAAACGATTATGTTAGGTGACCACCAACTCACAGAAAAACCCAGCCATTTTTCCAGCCAAAGAGAGGAGTCACAAAAAGCACAAATAGAGATCAAATTAATTTGAAGATCTTCATCAGATGACACTCATAGGACTTCATGTTACACAATACATGTATGTTTTGTTGATAAAGTTAATATTTATGTAAAAAAATATGAGTTTACATTGGCGCATACGTTCACTAGTTCCAAAAACATCCATTGATTTTGCATAGCCACATCAATTCAACAGAAATACTCATCATAAATGTAGATGAAACTACAAGTTATACACATGGAATTCTAGATATACCTCTCCTTAATGCAACCGCTGTGTCAGATTTCAAAAAAACTTTAAGGAAAAAGCAAACCATGCAATAATCTGAGACGGCGCTCAGAAAATAAATAAAATTATCCGCCATGTTGGAGGCAACAGAAATCAAAAATCACATTACAAACATTCCCTTACCTTTGATGATCTTCATCAGAATGCACTCCCAGGAATCCTAGTTCCACAATAAATGCTTGATTATTTATGTCTAAGTAGCTACTTTTGTTAGCGCGTTTAGTACACAAATCCAAACGCTCGTGCAGGTCCATACGAACGTCGGACGAAAACTTCAAAAAGTTATATTACAGTTCGAAGAAACTTGTCAAACTAAGTATAGAATCAATCTTTAGGGTGTTGTTATCATAAATCTTCAATAAAGTTCCAACCGGAGAATTCCTTTGTGTGTAGAGAAGCCAGGTCGCTATCATGTGAATTGCGTGTGACCAGCCCTTGGCTCTATGCCAGACACCTGGCTCAATCAGCTCCCATTCAGCCCCACAACACAGTAGAAGCCTCATTCAAGTTTCTAAAGACGGTTGACATCTAGTGGAAGCCCTAGCAAGTGCAACTTCATCCATATCCTACTGTGAATTCAATAGGGTCTGGGTTGAAAATCGACCAACCTCAGATTTCTCACTTCCGGTTTGGATTTCTTCTCAGGTGTTTGCCTGCCATATGAGTTCTGTTATACACACAGACATCATTCAAACAGTTTTAGAAACTTCAGAGTGTTTTCTATCCAATACTAATAATAATATGACTCTGCACACCTTTCATCGAAGCTACTCAATACTGCCCCTGCAGCCATAAGAAGTTAATGACCGAAGGCTAATATTTCTGTGTGTTATGTTATAATTAAGTTTATGATTTGATAGAGCAGTCTGACTGAGCGATGGTAGGCACCAGAAGGCTCGTAAGCATTCATTCAAACAGCAATTTTGTGCGTTTTGCAAAGCAGCTCTTCGCAATGCTTCAAGCATTGCTCTGTTTATGACTTCAAGCCTATCAACACCCGAGATTAGGCTGGTGTAACCGATGTGAAATGGCTAGCTAGTTAGCGGGGTGAGCGATAATAGCGTTTCAAACGTCACTCGCTCTGAGACTTGGAGTAGTTGTTCCCCTTGCTCTGCATGGGTAATGCTGTTTCGAGGTTGGCTGTTGTTGATGTGTTCCTGGTTCGAGTCCAGGTAGGAGCGAGGAGAGGGACGGAAGCTATACCGTTACACTGGCAATACTAAAGTGCCTATAAGAACATCCAATAGTCAAAGTTATATGAAATACAAATAGTATAGAGAGAAATAGTCCTATAATTCCTGTAAGAACTACAACCTAAAACTTCTTACCTGAGAATATTGAAGACTCATGTTAAAAGGAACCACCAGCTTTCATAAGTTCTCATGTTCTGAGCAAGGAACTTAAACGTTAGCTTTCTTACATGGCACATATTGCACTTTTAATTTCTTCTCCAACACTTTGTTTTTGCATTATTTAAACCAAATTGAACATGTTTCATAATTTTTTTTTAGGCTAAATGTGTTTTATTGATGTATTATATTAAGTTAAAATAAGTGTTAATTCAGTATTGTTGTAATTGTCATGATTACAAATAAATAAAATACACATTTAAAAATTGGCCAATTGATCAGTATCGGCTTTCTTTGGTCCTCCAATAATCTGTCTCGGCATTGAAAAATAATTTTTGGTCGACCTCTACACACATACCAAGACCGTTCCCCTGCCACTCACAACAAAAAGATGAGATCACTTCTTCCTCTCTGACAAGCAGTTTCAACTTGCTATTTGCATTTGAGGTTTGGTCCAACAGAATGGGTCATATGGACACCAAAACACATTGGGACATTATTTGACTGTAATAGAGGAGAGGTTAACCTTTATAAACATACAATTTTTATGTTTCAATTAGTCAAATTGTGTGCAGAGCAGACACTTTTAAAACAGGAGTATCAATGAACATTGATTCTGGAAAAGTAATGCTCAGTTTGTGGTACTACATTGCGGTAACACGTACGGCTAGCAGCATTTTAGAAACAGACTGTTATACTAGCTGTCTGGTCTGTGCTTTAAAAATGTGCAATAAGTAAAAAACACAGTTATATAAGGAAATGGGAAACTCGTTCTCACTCTGAGAAATAAGGTGGCCACTTGATTTCAACATCTGAACAAAGTGGACAGGCTAGCATGCTGTTTAAATAGTTGGAGATGGACAGAAGGGTGTGTTCATAACAATTAAACTGTTCTGCCTTGTTAGCTAGCAAATGGATCCAAGTTGACTAAACTTAAAATGTAAAGATGCTTATAAAGATTATCTGGTTATTCACTAGCATGTGGGATTGTGCTTGAGAGATTGTTTATGAGACCTGTGTTAATGTTCTATTATGCCTGCTACAAGAAGGGAATGTGCATTATGCAAGTTCTGGTAAAAATTATAGATAATCACTGAACTGGCAATCAAAACTTATAAAAAAAGTAGGTTAATCTAACACTGTGGAGGGCATAAATTTAGCCTATAGTTATTGTCGGAAGTTTACATACACCTTAGCCAAATATATTTAAACTCAGTTTTTCACAATTAGGATCACCACTATATTTTAAGAATAATAGCGAGAATGTAAATATTTCAGCTTTTATTTCTTTCACCACATTCCCAGTAGGTCAGACGTTTACATGCACTCAATTAGTATTTGGTAGCATTGCCTTTAAATTGTTTAATGTGGGTCAAACATTTCGGGCAGCCTTCCACAAGCTTCCTACAATAAGTTGGGTGCATTTTGGCCCATTCCTCCTGACAGAGCTGCTGTAACTGAATCAGGTTTGTAGGCCTCCTTGCTCGTACACACTTGTTCAGTTCTGCCCACAATATTTCAATAGGATTGAGGTCAGGGCTTTGTGATGGCCACTCCAATACCTTGACTTTGTTGTCCCTAAGCCATTTTTCCACAAATTTGGAAGTATGCTCGGGGTCATTGTCCATTTGGAAGACCCATTTGAGACCAAGCTTTAACTTCCTGACTGATGTCTTGAGATGTTGATTCAATAAATCCACATCATTTTTCCATCCTCATGGGGTCATCTAAGCCTCCCCCTTTCTCCTCTAAACATAACGACGGTCATTATGGCCAAACAGTTCTATTTTTGTTTCATCAGACCAGAGGACATTTCTCTAAAAAAGTACGATCTTTGTCCCCATGTGCAGTTGCAAACCGTAGTCTGGCTTTTTATGGCGGATTTGGAGCAGTGGCTTCTTCCTTGCTGAGCGGCCTTTCCGGTTATGTCGATATAGGATTCATTTTACTGTGGATATAGATACTTTGTACCTGTTTCCTCCAGCATCTTCACAGCGTCCTTTGCTGCTGCTCTGTGATTGATTTGCACTTTTTGCACCAAAGTACCTTCATCTCTAGGAGACAGAATGCATCTCCTTCCTGAGTGGTATGATGGCTGAGTGGTCCCATGGTGTTTATACTTGCATATTATTGTTTGTACAGATGAACGTGATACCTTCAGGCCTTTGGAAATTGCTCCCAAGGATGAACCAGAGTTGTGGAGGTCCACTATTTTTTTCTGAGGTCTTGGCGGATTTCTTTTGATTTTCCCATTATGTCAAGCAAAGAGTTTGAAGGTCGGCCTTGAAATACATCCATAAGTACACCTCCAGTTGACTGAAATTATGTCAATTAGCCTATCAGAAGCTTCTAAAGCCATGACATAATTTTAGAGAATTTTCCAATCTGTTAAAAGGCACAGTCAACTTAGTGTATGTTAACTTCTGACTCACTGGAATTGTGAAAGACTGAATTGTAAGTGAAATAATCAGTCTGTAAACAATTGTTGGAAAAATTACTTGATGTAGGACATCGGTTAGGACATTTACGTTCAATATATATTTTGTTTTGGATCAAGGTAGCTAGCTAGCTGACAAAAAATGTGTCAGATAAAGATTATGTGCAAGAGCTTGCAGGGCTTTGTAGTCTTGCATGATGTTTACTTTGATGCTAATTAGCATTTTCGAATCTGAGAGTACATAGAGATTAATATATTGATACGTCACCTCATCCTAGAGACGGTTATCAAAACGTCACCCCGGGGTAAGCCTACACGAAACACAGCCCTTATTTGACATTTTTCTAAAATCCACAATGGATCAAATTAATGGCTCAATTGGCCCCTTGTACATATGGCAGAATATGAACCACGGCTTTCAATATCAAGGCTACACTAAGATGTGAGTGCCTTATAAATACAGTCTGTATGCAATGTATGTGTTGACCGAGAACTGCTTAGGATGGTATGTCTAAATGGTTCTTATTAAGTGGGCGACATTGGCAATGAATTTAGCAAAATTGACAATAAATTGATGACAACAAACCATTCCTGGCATGAGAATAGGGATTTCGTTTTTATAAAGCTGTTTTGTCAGTTGCTGTGTAAAATAAAACCGCTATTTAGCCAGCTAATACCTGAATACCTAGGGAGGGTGTGAATGAATTAATGAAGAGAAAAAAACTAATTTAGCCAAATGCTAATTATAATTCTGAGATAGAGATAGGATGCTACAACAAGAAAGAAAGTCAAGTCAACCAATGCAGCTACTGTCAAATGGTTAGCAAAATACAGAAATAATGACAAATTGACAGAATTACTACTAAAGGTTCTTGAAGCAATATACTTCATAAGCCTAATTCACATCATGTTGTGGTAAATTATTGAATTTAAAGTGAAATCGGGTGTTAATTTGGCCCTTGGAAGACATAATATGTCTAAAGTAGCGTGCCCTACAGTACATTCCAGAGCAAGCAGCCCCCACTAGATTGACATACGAGGGCATAACACTGCCAAGATCCAACCCACTGGTTGAATCAAAGTTGGTTCTACGTAATTTCATTAAAATGAGGTGGAAACAACGCAGATTCAACAAGTGTGTTCCCAGTGGGTTGAAACTTGGCAGCGTTATGCCCTCGTATGTCAATCCAGTGGGGGCTGCTTGCTCTGGAATGTACTGTAGGGCACGCTACTTTAGACATATTATGTCTTCCAAGGGCCAAATTAACACCCGATTTCACTTTAAATTCAATAATTTGGTGCCTGCTCTGGAATGTAGGGAACGCTTCTTTAGACATACTGTGTGTCTTCAGAAGATGAATAGACGTTGAATTGACGTCTGTGCCCAGTGGGAACTGTGTATCTCCCCAGTTTACATCCACACATTACTATCAGGTCAAAGGCAAATGATGAGTGATTGCATGGATATATGTTTGGCTAGCAGGTCACAAAGAGAGACAGCCCATTCATGTTGAATAATCCAACACCGGGGTGAAAAGTTGGCTCCATGCTCTATAACCAAATCAAAGCTGGGAGTAGAAATCAAGCCACAGGAGACTGGGGCGCTTAAAAAAAAGTGAAAGTGCTGTGCTAAACAGGTAGCCTAACGTCAGAGATATGGGGTCTTCTGGGACAGACCTTCCCCCCTCACCTCCACTCCCTCATCCACACTTCTTACTTCACAAACACCAAGCTTTTATGGTGTGTCAGGTCTCAGTGAGTTTAATTATCTGGAGCATGATCTGTTTATTTATGTTTGCGCGCCACGTCCCCTGATCCATCAATGGCATCCCAGTGAGCCAGGATGTGGGACGCAATAGGAAATCCTGATCAGCATGATGGCAATGTGATGCCTTGACACACACGCAAATGTGGGCGGCTCAGACTGAGACATCAACGGCGCTGGAGCACAAAAGTGTTGAACATCAGCAGATTCAGCTTTCATTGTGCCGATGCAAATCAGAAGATGATTTATTCAACATGCCTTATATTGAAAATTGTATTCGTGAACTGATAAATATATTCATTATATTCTGTCAGAGTATTCAATGTTGTTATAATCTGGATAACATCTATCTTTGAAAAACAGAGCTAAATCATAGAGGTGCTACCAATTAGAAGTGACGACGACAGACACCAATACTTTGACCATTGATATCAGCGAGGTAAAGCTGAGAGCTAAAATTCAGAGATACCTGAGACAAACATCACACCCTCCTCACCTCCACCATTAATCCCTCATTCTCCCACAATCCCTGTGGGTTGATAGGATCTGGGCCTTTCCCCCCAATCATCAGCCCTCAGACAATGGCGACTCGCCTTCTTCACGCCGACACCACTCCTCTCATCACCTGATTGTCTCTGGGCGTCCCCTGAGCAAAGAGGTAAGAGGAAGGAGAAGTGGGGAAAACCATTATTTTAATATCGTTGATAGAAGGGGGAGGTCAGGGTTAGGCCAGTCTTCTCTATGGGCTACTCAAGCTCTGCTTCTGGATTTGGAACCCCTTGGGGGTAAATGGAATACCCCCATAGACTCTTAACTTCTGAGTTTCGAGATCCTCTGTAGCCCTCCAAACAATCACCACTAGAGTGCTGTGCTCCTCACTGCCCCAGCGAATGCATTATAAATCAAATATCTTCTGCTAAGGGTTGAACTTTTCTAATCTTAGTGTTTTTTTGTATCATTCAGTTAAATATAATATACAGGGAACCCAACCCAGCCCATTCACACCGGCTCTCACGGATTTCAGATATCTCACCCAGCATTGCAGAGGTCAGGCTATCAGGTGGCGTAGGCGAGGTCACGAATCTACCGGTCTTGGACGGTTTTGATCCAGAACACAAAGTGGAAAGTGGAAAAAAAGGTATTGCTGAAATAGTTATATCGAAAGAACTGGCACATGTAGCATAGTTTACAAAGAAGGTGAAACCAAACAAAGCTTTTGTCCATTACTAGGGCTTCCGAGTGGAGCAGCGGTCTAAGTCCGAGTGGAGCAGCGGTCTAAGGCACTGCATCTCAGTGCTAGAGGCATCACATTCGATTCCAGGCTGTATCACAACCGGCTATGATTAGGAGTCCCATAAGGTGGTGCACAATTGGCCGGTGTAGGCCGTCATTGTAAATAAGAATTTGTTCCTAACTGGCTTGCCTAGTTAAATAAATAAAAAATATTTACTACTGTACGTCTCTGCTGGGAGTTTGAACTAAAATAAAAGGCATGGTGAGTTTGACACCTTGCCTACTGAGGTGCAAAAGAAAGGGATGTGTTACATTTAATCCTGGAAGTGCTAAGTGTTAAGGGAGTTTTTGTTCTTAACACAATCATTTGCATAGGCAACCATCGGGGAGCCATTAAGGATGCCTCTGAGCGCTTCTCCGTTTGTCTTTCAATGGCTCTCCTGACAATATCCTTCTCTCTTTTCGTTTATTCCTTCCCCTCTCTTTTCTCTTACACACACACACACACACACACACACGCACACACAAACACACACACACTCAGCAAAAAAAGAAACGTCCATTCTTCAGGACCCTGTCTTTCAAAGAAAATTCGTAAAAATCCAAATAACTTCACAGATCTTCATTGAAAAGGGTTTAAACACTGTTTCCCATGCTTGCTCAATAAACAATTAATGAACATGCACTTGTGGAATGGTCATTAAGACACTAACAGCTTACAGACGTTAGGCAATTAAGGTCACAGTTATGAAAACTTAGGACACTAAAGAGGCCTTTCTACTGACTCTGAAAAACACCAAAAGAAAGATGACCAGGGTCCCTGCTCATCTGTTTGATCGTGCCTGAGGCATGCTGCAAGGAGGCATGAGGAATGCAGATGTGCCAGGCAATAAATTGCAATGTCCGTACTGTGAGACACCTAAGATAGCACTACAGGGAGACAGGACAGACAGCTGTCGCAGTGGCAGATCACGTGTAACACCTGCAAAGTATCAGTACATCCAAACATCACACCTGTGGGACAGGTACAGGATGGCAACAACAACTGCCTAAGTTACACCAGGAATGCACATTCCCTCCATCAGTGTTCAGACTGTGCGCAATAGGCTGAGAGAGGCTGGACTGAGGGCTTGTAGGCCTGTTGTAAGGCAGGTCCTCACCAAACATCACTGGCAACAACGTCGCCCATGGGCACAAACCTACCGTCGCTGGACAAGACAAGAATGCAAAAAGTGCTGTTCACTGACGAGTCATGGTTTGTTTCACCAGGGGTGATGGTCGGATTCACGTTTATCGTTGAAGGAATGAGCGTCACACCGAGGCCTGTACTCTGGAGAGGGATTGATTTGGAGGTGGAGGGTCCGTCATGGTCTGGGGCGGTGTGTCACAGAATCAACGGACTGAGCTTGTTGTCATTGTAGGCAATCTCAACGCTGTGTGTTACAGGGAAGACATCTTCCTCCATCATGTGATACCCTTCCTGCAGGCTCATCCTGACATGACCCTTCAGCATGACACTGCCACCAGCCATACTGCTCGTTCTTTGCATGATTTCCTGCAAGACAGGAATGTCAGTGTACTGCCATGGCCAGCGACGAGCCCGGATCTCAATCCCAATGAGCACATCTAGGACCTGTTGGATCGGAGGGTGAGGGCTAGGCCATTCCCCCAGAAATGTCCGGGAACTTGCAGGTGCCTTGGTGGAAGAGTGGGGTAACATCTCACAGCAAGTTTTGGCAAATCTGGTGCAGTCCATGAGGAGGAGATGCACTGCTGTACTTAATGCAGCTGGTGGCCACACCAGATACTGACTGTTACTTTTGATTTTGACCTCCCCTTTGTTCAGGGACACATTATTACATTTCTGTTAGTTACATGTCTGTGGAACTTGATCAGTTTATGTCTCAGTTGTTGAATCTGTTATGTTTATACAAATATTTACACATGTTAAGTTTGCTAAAAAATAAAAGCAGTTGACAGTGAGAGGACGTTTATTTTTTTGCTGAGTTTGGTGGCATGATAAGAAAATCAGTGACAAAGACAGTTTTAGGAAAGAACTCACGTCTAGGGATCGGGAAAAATCCAGTCTACTATGGCATAAAGCACGTAATAAACCCTATCAGTTCTAAAATAAACTGTCTCTTTCCTTCATCTCCCAACTCTCTCAAATAAAACAGAGGTACAGAAAATAATGAATGCCAAACCACCTTCTCTTACTATACTTTCACTTAAATTCCAACTAGGCCTACATCTAAAAAAGTGTTCAAGTTTATTTTCCATTTCAGTAATTAGGCCTACACCACAACCGAAAGCATTTCAGTAAAAAATAAAACAATGGTCTTCATTTTGTTCTGATTTCATCATCAGGGATAGCAGTAAATTGACCCCCCTCGAGTGATACTCATCTTCAATTCATGGCCCAAATCTCCCAGCAGATTACAGAGTGGAGCCTTGGGGTAAAACAAACCCAGATTACCTTTTGATCAGGTCTAATCTGCACGGCCTGATAAGGGAGGTAAAACCCTGGTTGTCTTCACCTATCTGCTCTGCTAAGGGTGCCAATGAATGATCTCTGATGGAATTGACAGAGGTTGATTTAAATGAGAGCGAACAAACTGCTCTCTTCAGGTGGAGATGAGAGTATTGACTGACCGCTGTCCGTATGAGGTAAAGAAGTCTACCTACACTATCACTGGATGAGATACCGTATGTGCTTCAGCATGTGAATGTTTACTCCTAGAAAAGATTGTGATTGTGGCACTTCAGACATATTGGAAAAACACTCCCACATCTCAGAGATTCTTCTGAGAATCCTTGGGGTCTTTTAATAATCATAGACATTAGAGCCAGCTAAATTAGTACTATGAGATTCCACACTCAAATGACAACAGACAATACCATTCAATTCCATACTTTCTCTATCCGTCAAGCCATCTATTGACTTGCCGTGAGACTCTCCAGACCCGTTTAATAAAAAAATCAGTCGATACCGAAATCACCTGTATTACACTAGCGTCATTTGAATGGCGTTATTATCTGCCTCTCGAAGCCTTCGCTCTGGTTAAACATACCCAATCAGCAGCCACACAACTAACACAAGCCCCTGTCTAAATGGAGGGACTCTTATTGATGGGCTTTTTTTGATTTATAGACCATTTGCCCATGGAGAGAAAATAAATAAACTATCTGGGAGGAGTGTAGGGGAGTGCAGATACGGGGCAAGACAAGACAGGAGATTATTTTTTAATTTACTATTGATGAGCGAGGTCACCGGCGATTATTAAAGTGTAGTGGTGCCATCACGGCCGTGTTCCTCTGTTTGCACCTTGATGAGATGAAGACACACGTGAGGGAATGGAGTGTCACACCGCACCTTAATCCCTGATTTATTGCCTAACTCCGCGGGGCTTTCATTGAAAAGAACAGAGTATCACTGCTGATCGGGTTGACAGAGGGATAAAATTGTGTGTGTATTTGAGAGAGAGAGAGTTCTGGGTGCAAAGAGCGCCACAGAATGGACTCCACTGAGTGTGAAGTTGCATGCAGATCTAAGACGTCGTTGAAGTAGGGAGAGCAGAGACCTGTACAGATAGAGATAGATACTGGTCTGCAATGAGCACTCAGAGACACACACACACAGGTACATTTCCTGACAGACAATGCTTACAGCCATGCACGTTCACTCATGCCCTCATACATTCCCATTTACACCACAGACAGACACACAGACTCATGAAAAACTCACACACAGACAAAAACACACACGTGCACGGACCGCACACACTCACACACAGCCAATGATGCAGACGAGGACAGAGGGGCATGCACTACAGCGCATAATTACGGACCACACACACTAAATTAAGACTCCCAAACATTTCTCTCTGGCATTCTGCTTCCCCAACCGAAACCATCAAAACCATGTCTTTAAGAACCCCTCCAGCTGAAATTGGCTTTTCAACTCTGCAGGGTAGCTCTGACAACACAGACACATCCGCAGTCTTCCACAGAGCCACCATAGCCCACTCTCTGCTATATGACAATTTCCGCGAAAGATGTATCTTTCTGTGTGTGCTTGTGTGTGTAAGTGTGTGTTCTCCTACAAATAAAAGCTACAAAGGCCCCATAAGGGTACTTTATAATTGCTTGTTCAGACTTTTAAATGAATGTTCTGCGGTGGTCTTGTTTTTCCACAGCAAAAAGAACCTGAGCTCGGGAAAGGGCCCGTAGGCTGTGGAACTGCGATTCTAATTGCTGTACCCCCCCGGTTCAGATGTTATTAGAAAACGAGGAGGGGTCCGTCACATTCCTCAGTGCTTTCCTTTCCTCTATCTCTTTCTTTCCCTCCCCCTTTCCAGAGAGAAAGTAAGATAGAAAGCAGCCAATTGTTTTAACTCTATAATTTGCTCGGAGGCAGTGTCCTTGAGTCATAAATTAAAATGTATCCAGAGCTCAGACAGACACTTTGCTCCTATGGCAACCTTGGCTTAGTCTGTCAAAGCTACCCTGGACGGTGGGATAACAGGACACTGTGTACACTTGAAAGGCTGCTTGTTTGGCGCCGAAGGGGAGGGCTGCCGTTTTTCGGGCTCCTAACCAACTTTGCCGTTTTGTTTGTTTTTATGCATTGTTTGTAACTCATGTCGTACATAATGTTGCTGCTACCGTCTCTTAACCCCGAAAAGAGCTTCTGTACTACTGAACAGCGATTACTCACCTCAAACTGGACAAAGATTTTTTCTTTAACGCGTCCAACGCTAAGGATATACTGCTTTGTCGAGAAAAGGCCGAAATCCCCGTCATCAGCGTAAAGAAGAGAGAGAAAAGTAGGTAAATCCCTACTACCCTCTGTATTGACCAACGTGCAATCATTGGAAACAAACTGGATGATATCCGACCAACGGGACATTAATAACTGTAATATCTTATGTTTCACCGAGACTTGGCTGATGACACAGAGAATAAATTGTTGGATGGCTTCTCTGTGTTCCGGCAGGACTGAGCAGTCCTGGGGGTGTGCGCGATGTCTAATGTTAAAGAAGTCTCAAGGCATTGCTCGCCTGAGGTAGAATACCTCATGATAAGCTGTAGACCACACTATCTACCAAGAGAGTTCTCATCTATATTATTCATAGCCATCTATTTACCACCACATACCGATGCTGGCACTAAGACCGCACTCAATGAGCTGTATAAGGCCATTAGCAAACAAGAACATGCTCATCCGGGAAGCAGCGCTCCTAGTGGTCGGGGACTTTAAGGCAGGCAAACGTTAATTTGTTTTGCCTAATTTCTATAAGCATGTCACATGTGCAAACAGAGGGAAAAAAACTCTAGACCACCTTTACTCCACACACAAAGATGCATACAAAGCTCTCACTCGCCCTCCATTTGGTAAATCTGACCATAATTCTATCCTCCTGATACCTGCTTACAAGCAAAAACTAAAGCAGGTAGTACAAGTAACTCACTCAATACGGAAGTGGTCAGATGATGTGGATGCTACGCTACAGGACTGTTTTGCTAGCACAGACTCTGGAATATGTTCCGGGATTCATCCAACCGCATTGAGGATTATACTACCTCAGTCACCGGCTTCATCAATAAGTGCATCGACGACGTCATCCCCACAGTAACCGTTAGTACATTTCCCAACCAGAAGACAAGGATTACAGGCAACATTCGCACCGAGCTAAAGGCTAGAGCTGCCGCTTTCAAGGAGCGGGACACTAATCCGGAAGCTTATAAGAAATCCCGCTATGCCCTCGGACGAACCATCAAACAGGCAAAGCATCAATACAGGACTAAGATTGAATCCTACTACACCGGCTCTGACTCTCGTCGAATGTGGCTTGACAACTATTACGAAATACAAAGGGAAACTCAGGCCCGAGCTCCCCAGTGGCGCGAGCCTACCAGATGAGCATGTATGCCTTTTATGCTCGCTTCGAGGCAAGTGACAGTAAAGCATGCATGAGAGCACCAGCTGTTCCAGAGGACTGTGTGATCACACTCTCCGTAACCGATGTGAGCAAGACCTTTAAACAGGTCAACATTCACAAAGCCACAGGGCCAGACGGATTACCAAGTGTCTTCACTGACATTCTCAACCTCTCCCTGGCCGAGTCTGCAATACCTACATGTTTCAAACAGACCACCATTGTCCCTGTACCTAAGAAAGTGAAGTTAACCTGCCTAAATGATTACAGCCCCTTGGCACTCACGTTGGTAGCCATGAAGTGCTTTGAAAGGCTGTTCATGGCTCATATCAACACCATCATGCCAGAAACCCTAAACCCACTCCAATTCGCATACCTCCCCAACAGATCCACAGATGACGCAATCTCAATCGCACTCCACACTGCCCTTTCCTACCTGGACAAAAGGAACACCTATGTGAGAATGCTGTTCATTGACTACAGCTCAGCGTTCAACACCAGTGACCACAAAGCTCATCACTAAACTAAGGACCATGGGACAAAACACCGCCCTCTGCAACTGGATCCTGGACTTCCTGACGGGCCGCCCCCAGGTGGTAGGCAACAACACATCTACTACGCTGACTCTCAAAACTGGGGCACCTCAGGGGTGCGTACTTAGGCCCCTAATGTACTCCAACACCATCATTAAGTTTGTGGAAGGCCTGTGGAAGGCCTGATCAACCAAAAAATAATTAGACAGCCTATAGGGACAAGGGTCAGAGACCTGGCAGTGTTGTGCCAGGATACCAACCTCTCCCTCAATGTGAGCAAGACAAAGGAGCTGATCGTGGACTATAGGAAAAGGAGGGCCGAACAGGCCCCCTTTAACATTGACAGGACTGAAGTGGAGTTTGAAGTTCCTTGGTGTCCACATCACCAACAAACTATCATGGTCCAAACACACCAAGACAGTTGTGAAGGAGGCATGACAACACCTTTGCCCCTTCAGGAGACTTAAAAGATTGAGCATAGGTCCCCAGATCCTCAAAAAAGTTATACAGCTGCACCATTGACAGCATCCTGACCGGTTGCATCACCGCCTGGTATGGCAACTGCTCGGCATCTGACCGCAAGGCGCTACAGAGGGTAGTGTGTATGGCCCAGTACATCACTGGGGCCAAGCTTCTTGACATCCAGGACCTATATAATAGACGGTGTCAGAGGAAGGCACAGAAAATTGTCATATCTCAGTTTACTCACTTACCAATATAAAGCTAAATATTTTTTGCTCATATGATTTGAAAAACGAATCATCAGGAGTAGGCAGCACCATAAGTAAGTGAGTAAACTGAGATATGACTAAGGAGTTAATCAATGCATTTTTTTCAGAAATAGACAGGTATTTACCTCTCCATGGTTTGAGGTTGTGGACAGGTATCTTTTATACTGATAACAAGTTCAAACAGGTGCCATTAATACAGGTAACGAGTGGAGGACAGAGGAGCCTCTTAAAGAAGAAGTTACAGGTTACAAATCTTGCTTGTTTGTAGGTGACCAAATACTTATTTTCCACCATCATTTGCAAATAAATTCATAAAAAATCCTACAATGTGATTTTCTGGATTTTTTTTCCTCATTTTGTCTGTCATAGTTGAAGTGTACCTATGATGAAAAGGCCTCTCTCAGGCCTCTCTCATCTTTTTAAGTGGGAGAACTTGCACAATTGGTGGCTGACTAAATACTTTTTTGCCCCACTCTTTTTTTAAAGTCTTGAGTGCATCCATAACATGGTGTTGTTCTTAGACTATGGAAGCCGATAAGGCAATGGACAAAATCAAATCAAATGTTATTTGTCACATGCGCTGAATACAACAGGTGTAGTAGATCTTACCATGAAATGCTTACTTGCAAGCCCTTAACCAACAATGCAGTTCAAGAAATAGTTAATAAAATATTTACTAATTAAACTAAAGTTTAAAAAATTGAATCAATCAAAAGGTAACACAAGAAATGTTCATAACAATAACGAGGCTTCATACAGGGGGTACTGGTACCGAGTCGATATGTGAGGGTACAGGTTAGTCAAGGTCATTTTTAATGGGACTATGCCTAGATAATAAACAGTGAGTATCACCAGTGTAAAAACAAAGGTAGGGGGGTCAATGTAAACAGTCTTGGTGGCCATTTGATTAGTTGTTCAGGAGTCTTATGGCTTGAGGGTAGAAGCTGTCAAGGAGCCTTTTGGACCTAGACTTTGTGCTACAGTACTGTTTGCCGTGCGGTACCAGAGAGAACAGTCTGTGACTTGGGTGACTGGAGTCTTTGACAATTTTCTGTGCCTTCCTCTGACACCGTCTATTATATAGGTCCTGGATGTCAAGAAGCTTGGCCCCAGTGATGTACTGGGCCATACACACTACCCTCTGTAGCGCCTTGCGGTCAGATGCCGAGCAGTTGCCATACCAGGCGGTGATGCAACCGGTCAGGATGCTGTCAATGGTGCAGCTGTATAACTTTTTTGAGGATCTGGGGACCTATGCTCAATCTTTTAAGTCTCCTGAAGGGGCAAAGGTGTTGTCATGCCTCCTTCACAACTGTCTTGGTGTGTTTGGACCATGATAGTTTGTTGGTGATGTGGACACCAAGGAACTTCAAACTCCACTTCAGTCCTGTCAATGTTAAAGGGGGCCTGTTCGGCCCTCCTTTTCCTATAGTCCACGATCAGCTCCTTTGTCTTGCTCACATTGAGGGAGAGGTTGGTATCCTGGCACAACACTGCCAGGTCTCTGACCCTTGTCCCTATAGGCTGTCTAATTATTTTTTGGTTGATCAGGCCTTCCACAGGCCTTCCACAAACTTAATGATGGTGTTGGAGTACATTAGGGGCCTAAGTACGCACCCCTGAGGTGCCCCAGTTTTGAGAGTCAGCGTAGTAGATGTGTTGTTGCCTACCACCTGGATGTCCAGGATGTTGACAGCTGTGCCATACAGATTGGAAAATAGATCTGTGATGTACCATTTCCATGGTACAGGGTATATGAGTTATATATATATATATAAAAAACAACACAAGACATCTTGCTATTCAGCTAAAATTACTGTACAGAATTCTTGCCAACAACACAATTTTGAATATTTGGGGCATATAGCATATTTTGTCGTGAGGATACATAATCAAGAGACCATTTGTTTTGGTATTGCCTCAGGTAGTCTGTTTCTGGTCTCATGTTCAGGAATGGCTGAAAAAGCATAACATTAATCTAAAATTGACCCTAGCATTGTTGCGAGATATGGAGAGACCTGGTCAGTCAATTACTAATATACTAATACTCTTAGTAAAATTATTTATCTTCAACTCACAATCTGTGGATTCTACTCGATTCAGATAGATTCAAACTGTATGCTAAACATCACAGCACAGTTTACAGATATTTGGTGTGTAGAAATCCGAAGAGGGTGGCCAGCATAAATAGGTGGGAGGGGCTGAGAGAAGCTGAGGGTTGGGATGTGGAATTGGAGACAAGTGGGAGTGGAGTTGCTGGGTGGGGGACAGAATGACTGTCAAAGATAAATGTAAAAAACTAAAGTAAAAATAAAACAAACAAAAAATATATTTTTAAATTACACTGATGGGCAACGTTGTTACATCTAATGCCTGTTTGCCTGAGGCTGATGTCGCGCAGGTGTTTGTATGCGTGTACACATGCATATACACACACTCTCATTCAAACGCACACACATGCATATACACAGACCCACACACACATGTAAATGGTCCCATACATGTGCTCAAACATATTCAGTTGGTCTTGCTGTTATGAATTTTGTTGTCCAGGATCTCTTTTGTATTTCGCATTGTTGTTTTCTGTTTTCCTTTTTCCTCTTTTATTCATTTTGTTAGTTGTTGATGTATTGGGGAACAGGGGCTGGGGGTGTCTCAGATGGGGTTTTTTGTGCGGGTCTCGGGTGGTTGAGTGGCAGCTCTCTGGGAACTGTGGGGGGGAACTTGGAGGGCTGGTGACCTGAAGGTTGGTTGTTCGGGTCCCTGATGTAGATGGGGCCGGTGGCTGATAGGTTGCTTGTTCGGGTCCCTGTTTTTGACATTGTGGCAGATCTGTCGGCGTACCCTTGAGGAAGGCATTGACCCTGGTTGCTTCTGTGGGTCTATTTTCTACATTTTAGAATAATAGTGAAGACATCAAATCTCATGATGCCATCTATTTTGTGAGGTCCCTCCTGGAGCAAAGCACCCCCACAACATGATGCTACCACCCCCGTGCTTCACGGTTGGGATGTTATTCTTCGGCTTGCAAGCCTCCCCCTTTCTCCTCAAAACATAACGATGGTCATTAGGACCAAACAGTTCTATTTTTGTTTCATCAGACCAGAGGACATTTCTCCAGGAAGTACAATATTTGTCCCCATGTGCAGTTGCAAACCATAGTCTGGCTTTTTTATGGCCTTTCAGGTTACGTTGATATAGGACTCGTTTTACTGTGGATATAGATACTTTGTACCTGTTTCATCCAGCATCTTCACAAGGTCCTTTGCTGTTATTCTGGTTCTAATTTGCACTTTTCGCACCAAAGTACGTTCATCTCTAGGAGACAGAACGCGTCTCCTTCCTGAGCGGTATGACGGCTGCGTGGTCCATTGGTGTTTATACTTGCGTACTATTGTTTGTACAGATGAACGTGGTACCTTCAGGCGTTTGGAAATTGCTCCCAAGGATGAACCAGACTTGTGGAAGTCTACAATTTATTTTCTGAGGTCTTGGCTGATTTCTTTTGATTTTCCCATGATGTCAAGCAGAGAGGCACTAAGGTAGGCCTTGAAATACATCCACAGGTACACCTCCAATTGACTCAAATGATGTCAATTAGCCTATCAGAAGCTTCTTACATGTCATTTTCTGGAATTTTTCTAGCTGTTTAAAGGCACAGTCAACTTAGCGTATGTAAACTTCTGACCCACTGGAATTGTGAAACAGTGAATTAGAATGAAATAACCTGTCTGTCTGTAAACAATTGGTGGAAAATGCACAAAGTAGATGTCCTAACTGACTTGGCAAAACTATAGTTTGTTAACAAGAGATTTGCGGAGTGGTTGAAAAAACGAGTTTTAATCAATCTAACCTAAGTGTATGTAAACTTCTGATTTCAACTGTATAAAAAAATAATTTGATTTGTTTAACACTTTCTTGGTTACTACATGTGTTATTTCATAGTTTTGATGTCTTCACTGTTATTCTACAATGTAGAAAATAGTAAAAATAAAGAAAACCCCTTGAATGAGTAGGTGTGTCCAAACTCTTTTGACAGGTACTGTGTATATCTTCATTTAAATTTTGGAAATATATATTCCAATGCATAATAGAGAGGCACATGATCGATTACAAATGCAGGCAAGGTTCAAAATGATTCTGTTTTAGTCAAATATGATATGTTTGTTCTTGCGGGCAATTTGCAGTCTGTTCCGGACCCTCAACCCTAAGCCCAAGAGAAAATTGATCCCTGCTGTAGAGCATCTACAGCTGGACTATCCAAATAAAGTTTCACCTGACATTCAGTTGACACCCGATGTCCTACCCAAATGTCTGGATTCCATTGATTTTCTGTCTCTTATTATCCAATTGTTTGTGCTATAATACAGTCTATATTTCATGTTGTTTTTTTTATTCTAAAAGAGTTGATTATCTTACTCGATTATGCAGCTGTTACATTTATCCACACTGTATATTGGACCACTCATACATTTCTACGACAGTTGCTACTCCTATGAGAACCCTTTCAGGTTCTAGATAGCACCTTTTTTCTAAAAGTACAGAATTGTCATATACGTTATCTTTGTATTAGTAAATGCAGTAGTCCCCTGTATTGTTCTGATCATCTTATGATTTATAGAACTGCAGGTACTGGCATATTTGTTTCTTGTATACACAATCCATTTGGAAACGACTTTTCTTTGACGGCTCAAGGATTTGTCGTGGCAAACAACTTAAATAATACATGCAGATTTGTTTTCTTAGCAGCCATATCCTCAGAGACAATGCATGTACAGTACTCCAAATGTATTAGATTTCAAAAATAAAAATAAACCTTGAAATTGTGTTCTCTCTCTTAACAACAAAGCACTGCATGTCATCTGCATTGATAGCATTTTTATTTTTTATTCAGGAAAACCACATCCCAAATGGAAAGCGGCACTTACATTAAAGCTCGGCAGCATGTAAATAATACACCCATAAAAACTTGCTCTAATCCCGTAATGCAGCCATGCTTTTCAATAACAAGTTTTAGGTTTAAGAATGTCATTAAATGTAGTAACTGTTCTCTCTAGACCCCTAATGAAGCACCATACAGAGATATACACTCTGTAACAGTACACAACATAATAGAAAGATGTGCTATTGTACAAACAACAATCATTCGTGGAAAATTGACAAGGACAAAATAAATGGTGGTCTTTTGGAATATATTGGGAGAATTTGTTTGTGATAAATCTAAAGGTTGTGCCTTGCAGAGTGGTTAAGCTTCAGGCATTAGCACGAGGAGCCACAAATCCAATTAGCTGTTCAACCGAGATATAAATGAATAGGGCTTCAATTTAAACAAGCTAAATATAACAGGATTTTATTTTATCAAGGACATAGGCACATTCAGTCATTGCTGAATTCATTATCTTAAGAAGAGACGTAAATGTCAGCATAGGTAAGGTATTTACTACCTCAGGCTTGTGTGTTATTGTCACACCTATTTGAGACAGGTCTTCTTGTGAAAATCTTACTGTGTGAAGTCTAAGCACTGCTGAGACACCTCTTCTTATCCCTAATCCTATTATTCCTGTAGATTGTACCGTAAACAAACTATGGATGTACATTAGACCTGTAATTTAACTCCACTTTCCTCAACTGTAGAATAGCTACTGAGGTGCACTCTAGTCACATTCTAAAAGAAGACTGTCTGCCTGAATTGTGTTTGTCAAACAATAGTTAGGGCCTCTTTTAAAACATTGGCCTTCACTGGACCCAGAGAGTCCTCTGGGTGAACCTGCAACTGTCTTGATTTTATTTTGAACATCCCGTTGGGACATGAACTGTGAGAGCAGAGTGAGTGAGTGAGTGTGAGAAGAGAAAGAGAAACAGACTTGCATAGGCCCTATTTCCCTATTGACCTGAAGTCTTGGACAAGAGGAGCTGATTGGTCCTCACTTGGATCAGGGGTTCAAACTTGGCTAGGCCCTCTGCTTTGACATGATCTCCTTCTCTACTGTTTTCCACATCTTTCCTCCCATCAAAATGGGAATAGGATAGAGAGAAAATGGCCACAGATGGAAACATGATTGGGAGGCCTGTGCTATTTATGCCTTTGCATCCAAATAGCGGCTATTTCTGACCTGTGCTTGTCAATATCTGTGCACATGGCCATGTAGGAGAGAAGAGAAAGATATACTCTACTTAAGTGATAATGTCCTTGAAGCCGGTGTTTGGAGGATATATCGGCACGGGTGTTGTTAGGCCTAAGCACCGGCTAATGATTGATACATTTTAGTAAAAGCATTTATTTTGATGAATGTATTCATACTATTTCATCCTTCCACAAGATATTGTCCCGACACAAATCTAAGAGGTTGCTATCCAAGCCAGCTGGTCGTTCATTCTATCAGTTCGGTTGCCCCAGAGACGCGACCCAGATGTTAAGTATTTTTGTTCTAAATATTCCATTGTCATTCTGGCTGGCAATGTTCTTACTCCTTGCTTCCTAGCTTGCCAACTATGCCTAACTTACAGTCACGTCAAACAGTGCAGCCAGAATAACAGCAAAGTAGCTGCATTTGCATTTGTTTAAGCTGTTTTCTAGTTACATTTATTTGGATACATCCATAACAATGAGCTAATGATGCGAGATTTCAACTAGCATAGAAAATGTACTCTCTCGTCAGGACACTGTTGTTCAGAGAGGCTAGCCAACAACACAGCTAACACAATGACTTCAAACTAAAGCTGGAAAGACCGCAAACTAGCTGCATTGTTTTTTTTACCTGTTTTCTATTGATAATTTTTATGGAAATATACAAAGAACTATGTCAGCTGATTCATGATTTCAACTGGCTGAGAAAAGCTGCCTGCCTGTCTGTCTCGTCCCGACTACCGACACGTTCATTACTATGCAACAGCTGGAGATCAACTTTTAATATTGAAACAATGTTGCAAATGTTGGGGAGACAGACAGCAAGATTTATACATATCTCCACTGATAAACTAAATGTTAGTCTAAAAGAAATGTGAGATAATGTCTAGATGCTTTTTATAGTGGAGATCAAGTTTATAAATTGCCTGGCTGGGTTGATGAGACAGTGGATTGAGCAGTCAGATGGAACAGAGTAAATAGGCATTTTAACAATTTGTGGAATAGACACCGCCTGAAATGCAGTTTTAACCAATCAGCATTCAGGACTAGACCCACACGTTGTATAAGTGTGGCAGGGTAGACTAGTGGTTAAAGTGTTGGTCTAGTAACCGAATGGTTGCAAGTTCAAATCCCCGAGCTGACAAGGTACAAATCTGTCGTTCTGCTCCTGAACAGGCAGTTAACCCACTGTTCCTAGGCTGTCATTGAAAATAAGAATTTATCCTTAACTGACTTGCCTAGTAAAATAAAGATAAAACAATAAGTAGCAATACACAACATAATATAAAGATGGGCTATTGTATAGATAATATGAAATAAAAGCCATTTTGCCACTCAAAGCGGATTGAATGTACAGATGGAGATTCTGTCAGCATTCCACTCAAAATGTTTTGGTTGTATGTATGGCGAGTGGGCAGTAACAGACAGATCTCGATGGGAGACCTAGGTAGGAGATCATTTGTACCTCCCTCGTCCACTACCACCTGTTTTACAGGACCAAAGTATACTGAACAAAAATATTAACACATGTAAAGTGTTGGTCCCATGTTTCATGGGCTGAAATAAAATATTGCACAAAAGGTTTATTTTCTGAAATTATGTGCACAAATGTGTTTACATCCCTGTTAGTGAGCATTTCTCCTTTGCCAAGATAATCCATCCATATGACAGGAGTGGCATATCAAGAAGCTGATTAAACAGCATGATCATTACACCAGTGCACCTTGTGCTGGGGACAATAAAAGGCCACTCTAAAATGTACAGTTTTGTCACACAATACAATGCCATAGATGCCTCAAGTTTTGAGGGTGCGTGCAACTGGTATGCTGACTGCAGGAATGTTCACCAGAGCTCTTGCCTGAGAGTTTCTCTACTATAAGCCACCTCAATTCTCTTGCCAGAGAATTTAATGTTCATTTCTCTATCTAGCCACTTCTAACGTAAACATTTTAGAGAATTTGGCAGTATGTCCAATCGGCAATGCAACCGCAGACCCCGTGTAACCACTCCAGCCAAGGACCTCCACATCCGGCTTCTTCACCTGCGGGATCGTCTGAGACCAGCCACACTGATGAAACTGAGGAGTAATTCTGTCTGTAATAAAGCCCTTTTGTGTGGAAAAAATCATTCTGATTGGCTGTGCCTGGCTCCCAAGTGGGTTGGCCTATGCCCTCCCAGGCCCACCCATTGCTGCCCATTGCTGCACCCCTAATCCATAGATTAGTTCATAATGAATTTATTTCAATTGACTGATTTCCTTATGAACTGTAACTCAGTAAAATCATTGAAATTGTTTCATGTTGCGTTTATATTTTTGTTCAGTGTCGATCATGTTCTTTCCGATCTAAAGAGCCAGTGGGTATAGGCCTGGCACGGTCAATTTGGGCCAAGAATAGAGCGCTTGATGACAAAAATCAGGTCAGTTAGGGTTGGAGTTCAAATTCTGGCAACATTAGTGAACAAATCACACATGGTAGCCCTAAAATTAAGGAGGGACAGATCAAATGCTAGTTCATTCCTTTCTTAAACCTCTCTCCTCTGTCTAGTGATGGGGTCTGAGATTCAATGGTCAGAGATGGGATGGGGACATGACATCAGTCCAGTGTGTGCTAATCCTGCCTGGTCGGCAAGAGCCAGGGCCACAGACATCTCTCTGAGCCCTGAACTCAATGGTGCGGTTTGTCACCTTAATCGGTTGCCCTCCGGTACAGCTCCTCACAGGGCTGGAACCATCAGGACCTGCTGGCAATGTGAGGTGCTCTCACTCAAACCATCCCCCATCATCATCATCATTACCACCAGGGGCCAAAGAAAGTGCTTACCTAGACGGAAAGAGAGAGAGAAGAGAGAAAGAGGATTATTCAAGCTGCCATGTTACGATACACTCAGCAGGTCTATGAGCTCGCTTTTCGAGATGATCCAATCACTCTCCTAAATTCACCAGAGGGCCGGAGCTGATGTCTTACATGGCAATGACTTGGCATGCAGGAGAAACCTTAACATTAGGCCTAGGTGCACCTCCAGTCCCATTGCTACCCTACCACCCATAGCCCTCTCCACGAGGATGTTGCTGATGATCCCTGGGAGAAGTGAATGAGAGGGTTTCCCATTAGGACTGTGAATGATCAACATACATTTCCTGGTTTTCCCCCACCGGCGCGATAATTACAGCACTATTAGGACTGCCATTATCAGTGAAGCAAAGAAAAACAAAACCCCCACACAGACAGAACACCCGCTCCTGCCACAGCTGGTGGGTGGGTGAGTGATTTGGTGGGTTTTTCATTAGGAGTCTGATTGTGAGCCTGTGGTTAGTTATGATCAACACTCCCTCCACAACCGTTATGTATCCTAGTGTTGCAGACCGCCTTTATTAGACTACACAGGTTAACTCTTCACTGAAGAGGGGTTAAGATGGAAAAAGAAAGATGGCACTGGAAAGCACTGAAATCTATTTTAATGCAAGTGGCCTTGGCTGAATTTTTTTCCTTTTTGTATCGTTTTTCGCCTACACACTAACTAGACTAAGATTACAATTCCACATCAAAAACATTGCACATCAAAAACGTTTCCAAGCAGGCCAGCTAAAATTGCCCAAGAGGAAGAGGTACCAATGCACAGAGCAGAGGGGCAGGATGTTGGAGGTGGTGGATGGATGGAGAGATTGCATTATTTGGCTTAATTTGTTCCAGAGGCTCTAGCCTCGGCCCGAATCAAGACTGATGGTGGCTTCGCTGAGCCAAGCCTACAGAGCAGCCAAGGCAGAGAGAGACAAAATCACAGACGTCGAACACAGGGAAAAAAACAGCAGTGGCAACAGTAAAACGCAACGACCTTGTTTGTCTGGAAACAAAGTGCGCCTCTTGTACTCAATGGTCCTTGCCATTTGCAGCTAGCAGATTTTATGTATCGCGTCTAACAAACCCTTGACTTGTGGGAAGAAAAGCAGCTCTTTCTTTCTCCTTTAATTCCAAATCTTCAAGAGGAGAAAAAAGATGTAGTGCACTCTGAATGAATTACCCTAGAAGTAACAGAGCAGGGCTTGGTTTGTCAAGTAAATATATTAAGGGCAACACTGACAGTGTGTTTTTGTGTTTGAATTTCCCCACTATTTGGCTTTGTTACTTGGCCTGCTTAGTGATTTTAACTTTCTTCTAGAAATTCACTCTATTGTTTCTCAATGAACTTTAGATAGCCATTATTAATTTAAAACTCAATGCCTTTTTACAGTGTGATGGACAACTGGAGTGGCAATCGAAAACTATTGAGGGCCAGTTAGAGCCTATGGAGATGATATAAGGAGAGAGGAGAGGAAGATTAGAGGGGAGGGATGGGAAGGGGGAGGAAAAATAAAAGAGGGGAAGAGGGTAGACAGGAGAATTGAAGACAGACAATGTAAAAGTTGAGGGGGTGAGGGAAGTGAAGAGGGAGAGGTGAGGGGAGGGAGAGGGGGGAAGGGAGAATACTTATTTTTATTTTATTTAACCTTTATTTAACTAGGCAAGTCACTTAAGA
The DNA here is from genome assembly GCF_002021735.2 of Oncorhynchus kisutch. Classification (NCBI taxonomy): domain Eukaryota; kingdom Metazoa; phylum Chordata; class Actinopteri; order Salmoniformes; family Salmonidae; genus Oncorhynchus; species Oncorhynchus kisutch. The sequence continues at coordinate 41,150,480 of NC_034179.2, read as the reverse complement.
ACCAATTCTACCCCGGCCAAACCCGGACAGCGCTGGGCCGATTGTGCGCCAGGACTCCCAATCACGGCCGGATGTAATACAGCCTGGATAGCACACAGATAAGGTAGCGTAGATGCACTGCACTAAAATTAATTAAAAACCTATTGACTGTCGAGGAAAATCAGTCCGATGTCAACTCAAGTGCATTCAATCAGTACCTAGACAGGTTTTGATGACCATCCACTGGTCCAACCTGAACCCAACTGGGTTCTATCCAATCGATGATCACCCCCATCTGCCATGTCCACACCTTACAGCATGTTCCCTCAAAGCTGACCAATCAGGAAAAGGAACAGTGTGAAACAGACGCTGAAAAGGCACCCCTTGCTCCTTCTATTTTCATATTATAAGCCATAAAATAGAGCTAAAACCCCTGACAAAGGCTGACACCTTTCCAAATGCTAATTTGCTGAACAGGCTGCAGATGATGCGGAACAAGGCTTTCACCTACTCCTGCCATACATAATTCATACTATTGACTGGTGAAGCAATGCCACTTTCATGCACTGGGCTCGCAAAGTGGTGCCACTTTCACACATCGAGGCGAGCCAATGAATCCAAACTAACTGTGCAGTTACACCAAGCATACAATGGGGCTTGGCGTGAAATGTCCACACAGACACACTGGAACACTCAATCTCAAAGAACACACACACTCTCTCACTTTCAAGCATGCAGGCCTACAAGCACACACACAGGCCTTAACACTAGAACCTCTGGGCCTCGATGGACCCCCCTTCAAGCTAAAGAGCAGTCATTCTGACTGCAACATTCTAAGAGTGTAATTAATATATTTCATATATGCTCTCGCAAAAATGTTTATGAAGGCCTTGGGTAACATTAGAATACAATTTGTATTTTATTTCAAATAAATAACACATGAGTATTTTCATTAGGTTATGTAATTGTAGGCTATATATAAAAAATAAAAATAAAATAAAAAATAAAACCAATTAAAGCGTTCAATCAATTTTATTTTATTTGGCCTTTGTTACAACTTATTTTTATAAGCTGTTACCATTTTTATACCTCAACCATCAAGACACACGGTCAAAAGAAGTGGTCAAATAATGAAAACATCAGTAGACAAAACATCTGCTGCTAACCGGGCGTTTCCAGGGACCTCAAACATCACTTCACCACAGTTCCCATCCTGGTTCATCTGGACCCATCTCGTCAGTTCGTGGTGGAGGCTGATGCTTCAGACGTCGAAGTGGAGGCTGTCCTATCCCAGCGTTCTGCCCTTGACCTCAAGCTACTTCCCTGCGTCTTCTTCTCCCATCGCCTCAACGCCACGGAAAGGAACTACGATATGGGGAATTGGGAGCTTCTCGTGGGGAAGATGGTGTGGGAGGAATGGAGGCACTGGCTGGAGGTGGCGGCACATCCGTTCATCGTGTGGACTGGCCACATGAACCAGGAGCATCTCCACACCGCCAAGCACCTCAACTCCAGGCAAGCCAGATGGGCCCTGCTGTTCACACGGTTCACCTTTCCCTCTCGTACCTCTCGTGCACTGTCCTGTCGCTATAGCCCCACGACTACTACCCCGGAACCTGAGACCATCCTTCCCACCTCATGCCTGGCGATGGCACTCAGCTGGGGTATAGGGAAGTAGGTCCGTGAGGCGCAGCATTCCCAGTCAAACCCCGGGGGGCCATGATAACCGGATGTTCGTTCCTGACACCGTCCGCGCCACGTTCCTGGAGTGGGCCCACTCCTCCAGGCTGGCCTGCCACACGAGCGCCTGTCGGACCCTGGCCTTTATGCGACAGCGCTTTTGCGCTTCCTACCATGGTCCTTCCAGCGCTTCCTACCATGGTCCTTCCAGCGCTTCCTACCATGGTCCTTCCAGAGTTTCCTACCATGGTCCAGGACGTGTCCGCATTCTTCGCCACTTGCACAGTTTGTGCACAGAACAGGACTCCTTCGCAAGCTCCAGCTGGTCTCCTCCAACCACTGCCTGTCACCCACCGTCCCTGGTCTAACATGTCATGGGTCTTCCACCGTCTGATGGACATACCACCATCCTGACCGTGGTGGATCGGTTCTCCAAAGCCGCCACTTCATTCCTCTCACCAAACTACCCTCGGCCAAAGAGATGGCCCAGCTCATGGTGCAGAATGTCTTCCGGACTGCCCGTGGACCTGGTCTCCGACCGGGGTCCTCAGTTCTTGTCCCAGTTCTGGAAGGCGTTCTGCACCCTCATTGGGTCGTCGACCAGCCTGTCCTCCGGGTTTCACCACCAGGCCAACGGCCAGTCAGAAGGTAGGCTCGCAAACTGTCCCCTGGTTTAGCCCCTCTGCTGTTCGTCTTCTGTTGCCCCGTACCCTTCGTATACACCTCACCTTTCATGTCTCCCGTATCAAGCCTGTGTCTCACAGTCCTTTGTCTTCCATTTCCAGGGCCCACCCTTCCTCCCTGTGTCGTCGAAGGCCATCCAGCGTACACGGCGAGACTCCTCCTGAGGGTTCGACCAGGAATATGCACAGGGAAGCAAATGCATGACAGTCATTGTCTCTGAAGAATTACTCATAGCCCAATAGTGTTGTCACGATACCAGAACACAATTCCGGATACATTCACGATACTCAATACCAAAATGATACCATGGTAAATAAAGAAGGCATATTATCCAAAGTCAAAGGATGACACTTGATCCAGACAGATAAAACTCAGCTACTGCTCTGTTTAATAGTTGGCCATCTTTTGAGTTAACATTTTTTTACATCAACATTTTTCAGAGACAGCCGTGTATGCATTAATTAATCAATTATACAATCATTTGATCAATTTGACTTTGTTTTTACTAATCTAACTACATAACAACATAAAGGTAATTTAATGAAATGGAAAAATCTCTTGATTACATGGGTAAAACAAGATGTAGCCTAGGCCTATTCACAATACAGGTGTATGCATATTCAACAGGAGTGTGTGCATACAATGAATTATTGGGCTTGTTTTGGCAGATTTCATGGCGTTACAGATGACAAAACAATCTGTTTCTCTTCCTTTGGGACTTATTTTATTGTACTGATCAACAACCTTTGCATGAAAGTATCTTACTGTATAAAAGTGTGCACTGTCTATTTAACCAGCAATGAGGTCATTCAAGAGGCAAGAGAGGGGCGGCCCTTCAGATCTTTGGGAGAAACCTGAGAGAAAGCGATTTAAGTGAATTAATAAAGTTCTGGTGGTAATCAGCTTTGAAACCAGGATAATTTGCATCATGGTTTGAATTCATCACAAAGTACTAGAGCCCGACCGATATATATGCCAATATTATTGGTCGGTATTGGTCTTTTAACGCTATATTATCGGTTTCGGACGATAATTCCATCAATAACCGATATTCAATAAATAGGATGAAAAGGGGGAATATCATGCTTATCTAAAAACATCTCATGTGTCATTATTGTCACAATACATTACATCACATGTTTAGCTATTGGATCATTTCTCTTTTGGATGGCAATGTATGACAATTCAGTGTGGGTGGGAAAAAAACACTTTTTAATTTCCACACTGTAAAATAAGTATATTGGCAGATACACTACATGACCAAAAGTATGTGGACACCAACTTGTTCAAAAATTATGGGCATTAAAATGGAGTTGGTCCACCCAGATGTTGAACATTGCTGAGCGGACTTGCTTTCATTCAGCCACAAGAGCATTAGTGAGGTACTGATGTTGGATAATTAGACCTGGCTTGCAGTCGGCGTTCCAATTCACCCCAAAGGTGATCAGTGGGGTTGAGGTCAGGGCTCTGTGCAGGCCAGTCAAGTTCTTCCAGACCGACATCTAAAAGCCATTTCTGTATGGACCTTGCTTTGTGCACGGGGGATTGTCATGCTGAAACAGGAAAGAGCCTTTCCCAAACTGCTGCCAAAGACGGAAGCACAAAATCATCTAGAATATCAATGTATGCTGTAGATTTCCCTTCACTGGTACTAAGGGACCAAGACCGAACCATGAAAAACAGCCCCAGACCATTATTCCTCCTCCACCAAACTTTACAGTTTCACTACGCATACAGGCAGGTAGCGTTCTCCTGGCATCCGCCAAACCCAGATTTGTCTGTCGGACTGCCAGATGGTGAAGTGTGATTCATCACTCCAGAGAACACGTTTTCACTGCTCCAATGTCAGCGAGCTTTACACCACTCCAGCCAACACTTGGAATTGTGCACGGTGATCTTAAGACTTGTGTGCGGCTGCTCGGCCATAGAAACCCATTTCATGAACTTCCCGACAAACAGTTATTGTGCTGACGTTGCTTCCAGAGGCAGTTTGGAACTCGGTAGTGAATGCTGCAACCGACAGACTAGTTTTACACACTGCGCACTTCAGCACTCAGTGGTCCCGTTCTGTGAGCTTGTGTGGCCTACCACTTCGCTGCTGAGTCGTTGTTGCTCCTAGACGTTTCCACTTCACAATAACAACTCCCAGTTGACCAGAACAGGTCTAGCAGTGCAGAAATTTGACAAACTGACTATGATGTTGCCACGTTGAAAGTCATTGAGCTCTTCATTAAGTCCACTCTTTTACTATGGAGATTGCATGGCTGTGTGCTCGATTGTATACACCTGTCAGTAACAGGGGTGGCTGAAATAGCCAAATCCACAATTTGAATGGGTGTCCATATACTTTTGTAAATATATAGTGTATATTAGTATAAGTACATTTTGCCCCCCCAAAAAATCTGAATCAGTATAAACATATCGGTCGGGCACTAAAAAGTACTAGGATAGAGAATTGATGTTAGCTTTACCTGTAAGCTAGCAAGTTAGCCTAAAAAGCTGGACGCTACTGGTATCTTCTTGCATTGTAAATATTAGCCAGCAAGGCTCTTGATCCAAGAAGGGATTCTCTGCTGTTACCAAGTGAAGGCTTAATTTTGGAACAAGCTAACCACTTACAGTGAGGGAAAAAAGTATTTGATACCCTGCTGATTTTGTACGTTTGCCCACTGACAAAGAAATGATCAGTCTATAATTTTAATGGTTGGTTTATTTGAACAGTGAGAGACATTACAACAACAAAAAATCCAGAAAAACACTTGTCAAAAATGTTAAAAATTGATTTGTATTTCATTTAGGGAAATAAGTATTTGACCCCCTCTCAATCAGAAAGATTTCTGGCTCCCAGGTGTCTTTTATACAGGTAACGAGCTGAGATTAGGTGCACACTCTTAAAGGGAGTACTCCTAATCTCAGTTTGTTACCTGCATAAAAGACACTTGTCCATAGAAGCAATCAATCAATCAATCAGATTCCAAACTCTCCACCATGGCCAAGACCAAAGAGCTCTCCATGGATGTCAGGGACAAGATTGTAGACCTACACAAGGCTGGAATGGGCTACAAGACCATAGCCAAGCAGCTTGGTGAGATGGTGACAACAGTTGGTGCGATTATTCAAACTGTCAATCTCCCTTGGCCTGGGGCTCCATGCAAGATCTCACCTCGTGGAGTTGCAATGATCATTAGAACGATGAGGAATCAGCCCAGAACTACACGGGAGGATCTTGCCAATGATCTCAAGGCAGCTGAGACCATAGTCACCAAGAAAACAATTGGTAATACACTACGCCCTGAAGGACTGAAACCCTGCAGCGCCCGCAAGGTCCCCCTGCTCAAGAAAGCACATATACATGTCCGTCTGAAGTTTGCCAATGAACATCTGAATGATTCAGAGAACAACTGGGTGAAAGTGTTGTGGTCAGATGAGACCAAAATGGAGCTCTTTGGCATCAACTCAACTCGCCGTGTTTGGAGGAGGAGGAAATCAATTTATAAAATTTTTGGGATTTTTTGTTGTTGTTATTCTGTCTCTCACTGTTCAAATAAACCTACCATTAAAATTATAGATGGATCATTTCTTTGTCAGCAAATGTACAAAATCAGCAGGGGATCAAATACTTTTTTTCCCCCTCACTGTAGTTAGATAGCTAACTAGCTACTAAATTAGCAAACCAAATGCAAAACTGCAGAGCATTTAGCACAGTTAACTTAATAGTTTTTAGATAGCTGGCAAACATTTAGTTGTTTATTCCATACTGTAAACAAATCACCTGGAACATGCTGCACAACAGTGAGTGACTCACAAGGCTCAGCTCTCAGCGTGGTTGTGTCCTTCTAAACAAACACCACATTACACATGACTGGGGACTACCGTAAGCTTCATAATGTGACAGTTAAAATAAAGAATGCAATGTTCTTTATCTCCTAACGTATTGCACAAGTTGACTGCAGGTATTTACTTAAAAAGTAGTTACAAATATTGTATAAAAAAAAAAATCTAAGAAATAGTTTCAGCGCTATGGCTTTTTTCAAATACCCTGGTATACGGTATATACGGTACATCACCCATAGAAAACGTAGAGAAATGTGCTTATGTAACGAACCAATGGAAAGTGACGTTTGTGGTGAGTTGACACTCGAACGGGAGTGTGCTGTTAGACATATTCTGATCTGCTCTGAGCAGATGGTTGTCATCATAGGACTGAATTTGGCTGAATTTGGCTTGAGGGTGTGAGGAGTGTTAAGATTTGTAACCAATGGGCATTGTAAACATTTGTAGTTCACTGTTGGAAAGCCAAAGCGCTAATAAAATATGAATATATCACGTTAGCGGCGTGATAACGACACATTAACATTAGTTTGCACGCGGGGCCTTATGTCAAGTGAAAACTGGTTCTTTATGATTTCATGCAGATTGCAGAAATTGCCTCATGGTTATTGGTTTTTATAGTTGTGTCAACATGAAATTTGCCAAATTTTTCACAACACAATGTTTCAGAAAAAGAAAGAAGATAGCCTGGTTGATGAGGTTTGACCGAGCATTTCTCAAGTTGGTTGATCATAAAGACCCCCGACCTGACTTTAAAATGTAACAAAGTCTTCCCAATTCTTTGCAAAACTTGACAGTCACAACACTGTCAGTGTCAGGTTACCAGGCATCCCACAATGCTCGACGCTGTCCTATCAATTTTCTAAACAAAGCACATAAATAGTGGCTCCCTGCATTTGCCTGAGACTGATTACCAATTCATGAGAAGACAAAAGTGGCCACGATGACAGATGTCAATAACAGGAGGGGTGCTGTAATATCTGATTGCCATGATCGCTTCATCAAATGGAAGTTATTATGGGTTGAAACCATCAAACAACACATTCATGTCAGTGCTTTGATAAGGAAGTGTAGCGTCTTTCAAGAATGCTCGAGAGCTTGTGGACTTACAGCATGGGGTCTTTGTATGAAGATCTGCAAAAGAGGAAGCGTCTGTCAAAACAAGTTGTTGTAAAGGGCATATACCGTCACTTTGTTCCATCTGTATTTGATGGTGAATAGCACTGCTGATAGAGTAGGAGGAAAGTTGGTATAAGTTTTAATTTGCATAGCACTTAAAAAGGTAATCATGCTCCTTTTGATATGAAGAGCGTACACTTGAAAAGGGACACTTGGTATTGAATTCCATGACTTGATTAATGGTCGAGGCCTCTGAACTTTGCGGGGCGTTTGCCCACCGCCGCGTTCTAAACAACCGTAAAGCAGTGTGCCACAATCATCATCCTGTTGACTCTGGAAGTGGTCTTTAAGGGACAAGGTTAAGGGCGATTTATCCGGCTCATTCGTGATGTAGCCCCCTCAAAATGATGGCACAGGGCAGTCATGGAGAGAGCATGACAATGCCGCAACACCATAAAGCCAGCAGCATACCACCCTGCATACCACTGCTGGCTTGTTTCTGAAGCTAAGAAGTGTTGGTCCTGGTCAGTTCCTGGATGGGAGACCAGATGCTGCTGGAAGTGGTGTTGGAGGGCCAGTAGGAGGCACTCTTTCCTCTGGTCTAAAAAAATATCCCAATACCCCAGGGCAGTGATTGGGGACACTGCCCTATGTAGGGTGCTGTCTTTCAGATGGGACGTTACAGGTGTCCTGACTCTCTGAGGTCATTAAAGATCCCATGGCACTTATTGTAAGAGTAGGGGTGTTAACCCTGGTGTCCTGGCTAAATTCCCAATCTGGCCCTCAAACCATCATGTTCACCTAATAATCCCCAGTTTACAATTGGCTCATTCCTCCTCTCCCCTGTAACTATTCCCCAGGTTGTTGCTGTAAATGAGAATGTGTTCTCAGTCAACTTACCTGGTAAAATAACGGATAATTTTTTTTTTTTTTAAATAAATAAACCATCTTCTCAAGGGACAACTCTGTAATAGAACAGCTCATTAAAGCCAAAACTACTTTAATTATTAAATTGGCCATGTCAGAGTTGTCCTTTTCAAGTCAAATTTAATTTCCCTCTCGGGGCAGCCGTGGCATTTTAAGATTGGCCTTATCCGCTGCTTCTACTCCTCAGATTCCACCCTCAGGAGAAGTTTAAGATCACACACCTGACACGTTGCTGGGTGCTCTCACTGTCAGAGACTCTCTCTCTGCTTTTCAATTCTCACTCCAAGAGCAAATCTTAAGACAGCTGGTTTGATGTTTAAAGCGAAAGGGCTTGAAAGCTTTCCACAAACCACCAAGAATCAAGAAGGCTCCCTTCAAAGGCAAACATCAATTGGCTTAAGAAAATGACTGTACACAAACATGGGCCTGACTCTCCCCACAGACATACAAAAAAAAACTTACTGAAACACAACCTGTTTGGCCAGGCCATGTGTTTGTAAAAGGGTGGTGTACAGTAGAGCCTCAAGTTATGGAAATGAAGGTACCTTCCTCTGGGAGAAGATGAATGAATAATCATCCTTGTATAACTACAATTTTATCCTGTGACAGCTCAGTGTAAAAAATATAATAAAAATGTCAGCTCTTTCCCTTTGAAACTATGCAAAACACCAGCTGAAGAATAATTTAATGTTAATGAGAAAAAATGCAATCAGAGCATGCAAAAAAAAAGTCATTTCTCGGTCAGTGCTCAGGTCATAATATTGAGTCCTACAATGTGTAAACACTCATATTCCCTCACGTGAACGAGTCTTGAAGTTGATCTTTGCTATGTTTCATATGTATTGTTTTCCCTCAGGTCCTTTTCCATTTGTCACAATCCAGCACACAAAGACACCCTTAACACAGCAGCCATTTACTATGTGGTATACTGTGCTTAAAAATTGTGTTGAGGTAAGCCTCCATAAAAGTAGTGGAGACAAAAATTGCCAGCACAAAAAAACAAATCATTTATCCCCAGAAATGGGAGAACGAAAAATGTCATGCTAAGTTCAGGGAAGCAAATACATACCGCTCAAACAAACTCTGTATGGCATCCCAGGCAGACTGGATGGAGATGGCTTGGGCTCAGAATTAAGACCAGTCTGGTCTGCTGGAAGCAGCTGTAATGAACATTCTTACATACAAGCATTTCTATGTGTTGGTGACAAAATGTCACTATTGATGTCTGTGTTAAACAGATATATCAACAGGTGGAAGAGACTAGATTTGCAGGCCTAAATCTTCAGTATGACCAACCATAAACTTGAATATACAATCATAAAATGGCCTGAAAAAGGGATCCATAGGGACATATTAGTAAGCCTGCGTGACCATCAATGACAGTAGGCCACTGTAGAGTCATGAGAGTTTTGTTAAAAGGTTAGAAATTCAATTCCAGTCTATCCTGTCTGGTTCATTTTAGGACACCGCAGGAGTCTCCTCTGAGAAACCCTATTTGCCTCAGTCTGGTGTCCTAAGCTTTTCAGGAAAACGCCATGAGAAGGCCTCAGATTCAAAGTCCCTTTGAGAGGATTTCACAAAACCCTTTATTGCTTTTCCGACTATTTTTTGAACTTCGATATATACCTACTCAGTTTATAATGAATATGGGTGTACATAAACCCGACGAGCCTATTCCCTTCAAAATGTATTGTCCGTCTTCTATTGGGAGCCAAACAATGGCATTAAATGGTACCGGCGATGGATAGAAGAAAAGCCACAAGTGCCAAAGCCGACATGGAGGAGACAGAATCTACGGTAAATAACTACAGAATTTCTGGCCTTGTCAGGATTCACAGCCTGGACATGGTCCATTTGACTGACATTTACATTAGAATTAGCTCCACGGAGACGCCAGCGGAGAATATCCGAAAAACCTCAGTTCACCGCCTTCAGAAAGTGATCAATTCCCCTCCTGAGTCAATACGCTTCTCTCCAAGCCAGTCATATACCGGCGGGCGGGCAGTAAACCGATAACATCAACATGCATGCGGTGTTATCTGATCCGTGCTCCGGCGGTGGCATATGCAATTTCCATTATTCTGAATCTCAAGTGCAGCAAACATGCCATTTCTGTCAAGGTGGTCTCAAAAACGTCTCGACGAGAGTGGATGCAGCAACCACCCTATCAGACCCTGGTCATTGTCGAGCTCAATTATTCATTTGCTCATTCAGATAGCTTTTTCTGGGGGCACACAGGTATGTTTATACCTCATTTTGTGTATGTATGTGCGCATCAAGGGCATATAATTTGCTGTATGAAATCAAATCAAATTGTATTTGTCACATGCGCCGAATACAACAGGTGAAATGCAACCTTACAGTGAAATGCTTACTTAACTGCATTGTTGGTTAATAGCTTGTAAGAAAATACCCCCCAAAAAAGAAGTAAAAGATAAGAATAACAAATAATTAAAGAGAAGCAGTAAATAACAATAGCAGGGCTAAATACAGGGGGTACCGGTACAGAGTCAATGTGTGGGGGCACTGGTGTCGAGGTAATTGAGGTAATATGTACATGTAGGTAGAGTTATTAAAGTGACTATGCATAGATAATAACAGAGAGTAGCAGCAGCGTAGAAGAGGGTGGGGGCAATGCAAATAGTCTGGGTAGCCATTTGATTAGATGTTCAGGAGTGTTATGGCTTGGGGGTAGAAGCTGTTAAGAAGCCTCTTGGACCTAGACTTGGCGCTCCGGTACTGCTTGCCGTGCAGTAGCAGAGAGAACAGTCTATGATTAGGGTGGCTGCCGTCTTCAACAATTTTTAGGGCCTTCCTCTGACACCACCTGGTATAGAGGTCCTGGATGGCAAGAAGCTTGACCCCGGTGATGTACTGGGCTGTACGCACTACCCTCTGTAAAGCCTTGCGGTCGGAGGCCAAGCAGTTGCCATACCAGGCAGTGATGCAACCCGTCAGGATGCTCTCGACGGTGCAGCTGTAAAACCTTTGGAGGATCTGAGGACCATGCTCAATCTTTTCATCTCCTGAGGGGGAATAGGTTTCACGACTGTTTTGGTGTGCTTGGACCATGTTAGTTGGTTGGTGATGTGGACGCCAAGGAACTTGAAGCTCTCAACTTGCTCCACTACAGCCCCGTCGATGAGAATGGGGGTATGATCATCTCCTTTGTCTTACACAGCTGCCATTTCGTCCTCTCCTCAGATTGTTCCTCATCAAACCTCACTGACAGGCTGCTTAATTTCCTCAGTCCTCCACATAGGCTACTTATTCCTCCATCTCCCAGGAAGCGCTAAATCCTCAGCATGGGTGAGATTTTTCCCTCAGTTCTCTCTCTCTAGGTGGGGCATCTACGTGTGGAGTAGCCTGATGGCAGGAGGTCGAGGAAGAAAGGAAGCAGTAAGAGAGGGTGGGCGTGCTAATCTTCCCCCTGTTCTGTGGCTGGGCTGCATTAGTTCACTGCCATACTTCAGATGGAAGTAGAGAGAGAATGAGAGAGAAAGAAAAGTTACATCAGGCCTGAGCTTTAAAACTGGCACAGGGAGGAAGGATAGCTCCAAAAAGGGTGGAGGGTGGAGAGAGGTGGGCGCCATCAAGGAGGAAAGGGATTATTTCACCTAATCCAAATGACAACTACTACTTCACGAGGGAATCTTCATCTTTTTTTCTTTTCCCCCTGTCTCATCACTTGAACGAGTCTTGAAACAATTCAAATCTAAATAACTTCTCTTAGCCCTGAACACACCTGTAAGCTTTTAGGGGGGTGAGTGTACAGAAGGAGGTCAAGCAGAATGAATCTGGTGGTGTGTGCGTTGTGGAATAATCCAGGTTTACTGCCAGGAGGGGGCTCACAGACCCCCATATCACCCATCCTGTACCCTATCCCACCTTCTGCATTGAATTTTCCAAAGCGGCTTCGGGTAATTTCATTGAAATCAACTGTGGCAGCCAAGAGAGGCAGGCGAGGCCCGGTGCCGTGGCCACAGTAGAGTGCCTCTACCTGGGATGCGTCGTCACACTGGGCCAGGGGTGCTCTAGTGGTCCACTTAGCTCTCTTAGCTTAGGCACAAGGCCTTTAGCTCATAGCGGTTTAATTACCATCCCATTAAAAGACGTCTTTATCTTTGAAATGGGCTTTAAAGTCGATGGAAGGGCCTGCTCAAGGGCGTGGGTCGCTTGTAACCAACATGTTTCTGTTTATTGGATCTATTAGAAGTCCCCTGGCTGGCTTTCTCCTCCGGTTTGGGTGTTTTATAGAAGGAAAGAGAGGAAGACCTTCATGTTGCCAATTGTGACCGCCCCTCTGAAGTCTCCAGATATTCCGTGTCTGACCCCGGAGCGGGAAAACAATGATATCTAATGATTGGGCCTCTTTTCCTACAAAGGAGGCTTAACAGCCAAAGTGGCAGCCTTGTTTTTCACACATGAACTGTTGTATGACATTCTTTGCAATTCAACTACCCATTGAAATATGTGAACCAATTTTGAATCACAATATGTACAGGCCTCTGCAAATAAGCAACATTGTTTAAAAGGATGCCAACCTATAAATACAAATCAAATTGTTATTTTATTTAACCCTTATTTTATGAGGTAAGTTGACTGAGAACACTTTCTCATTCACAGCAACGACCTGGGGAATAGTTAGAGGGAAGAGGAAGGGGGATGAATGAGCTAATTGGAAGCTGGGGATGATTAGGTGGCCATGTTGGTATGAGGACCAGATTGGGCATTTAGCCTGGACACTGGGGCCACACCCCTACTCAGGGGGCACCTGAGTGGTGCAGCAGTATAAGGCACTGCATCTCAGTGCCTCACTACAGACACCCTGGTTCAAATCCAGGGCGGCACACAATTGGCCCAGCGTAGGCCATCATTGTAAATAAGAATGTGTTCTTAACCGATTTACCTAGTTAAATAAAGGTAAATAAAAAAATGAAAAATACTCTTGCGATAAGTGCCATGGGATCTTTAGTGACCACAGAGAGTCATGCCACCCATTTAAGATGGCAACCTACACAGGGTAATGTCTCAATCACTGTCCTGGATATATTCTTTTAGACCAGAGGAAAGAGTGACTCCTACTGGCCCTCCAACATCAACAAAGGGGAAAGAGGGAGGAGATGTTGGGAAAGGAGGGAGTTGAAAGAGAGCACAGGAGAGAAGGAAAGTGAGAGAGAAAAAGAGGGGCAGAGGAGAGGAGAACAAGAGTAGGATGTGTGAGAGAGAGAAAGAAAAGTGGGGAAAAGGAGGAGATGAGGGAGTATTAGAGAGAGAATTACAGAAAGAGAGCGAGAGAGAGAGCGAGTGAGCGAGCTGTCAGGAGAAACATGCAGTGTATTAATGTCAACCTCTTATTCTGATAACGATGTTATGCAACTCAGGTTTTTTTTCCATAAATGTCATGAACATTCATTTTCAATTCAACCCAGATATTATAATGCCACCCCCTAGGATGTCTACCCACTCTGCCTAGAATGGGTAAAAACACACTTTGGTGATTAATTTTCACTTCCTTATGTTATAAAATACATTTCATCAAGACAAATATGATTACTCATTTTCTAAATCGTTCAGTGGGGTCTATCCCTAACATATCATTAACATTATATCCGAATATTGGGGTTTTGTAACCTAATGCATCCGATAATAAGCACCGAGCTCTGTTGACATAGCGGTGCAGGTTTCTTGTAACAACTTTTGAGGATTTTACATTTTGTGGTTGTTGTCTTCAAAGTTGTTTCCACGGGTCACAAAAAGCTAAATTAGCATGAAACGAGCTGAATTAAATGCAAAAGGCTTTGAAAATAAAAAGCTTGGTATATGCTCAGTGATTCGTTGACATTTCACAGATAAACACTCGTATTTGTGAGAAATCTTCAAAAAATAGTAGGATTTTCAAATGAATCTTACCTCTATACTGTTTTATGTCTTGCGGATTTGAGAAAAAACATGACACGTTCAAAGGGAAAGTGAGCCTTTCAGGTAGCCAGTAGCATTCATTCTTGCACAGAATCATGCCTAGCTGATGCAATTTTCCAGATTTTGTAAAACTTTTTATCTGGCCTAAATTGATTTGGTAACCCTAATTCTGGCCACCCTACAGTCTAGAGTTTTGTGCTGAGAGAGAGCGAGCGACCTCTGTATTCCCCAAAATCCCAATAATCCAGTATCTTTTAAAATTGTTTGTGTGATAGTGTATGAGTGAAATGTATGGCTGTTTTTCCAAAAGGCATACCACCCTGCATACCACTGCTGGCTTGCTTCTGAAGCTAAGCAGATTTGGTCCTGGTCAGTCCCTGGATGGGAGACCAGATGCTGCTGGAAGTGGTGTTGGAGGGCCAGTAGGAGGTAATCTTCCCTCTTGTCTAAAAAATAAATACAGATATATTTTTTAAAAATCCCAATGCCCCAGGGCAGTGATTGGTGACACTGCCCTGTGTAGGGTGCTGTCTTTCGGATGGGACGTTGAACGGGTGTCCTGACTCTCTGAGGTCATTAAAGATCCCATGGCACTTATCATAAGAGTAGGGGTGTTAACCCAGGTGTCCTGGCTAAATTACCAATCTGGCCCTCAAACCATCACGGTCACCTAATAATCCCCAGTTTACAATTGGCTCATTCATCCCCCCTCTCCACTGTAACTATTCCCCATGTTGTTGCTGTAACTGAGAACGTGTTCTTAGTCAACTTACCTGGTAAAATAACGGATACATTTCTATTAAAGTGTAAAAACTCCAATAACTTTTGAACAGATTGTGATAGAGACATAAAATTTGGACCATTGGTTTTCTTAGAGGAGTATCTACCCATTGTTCAAAATATGCATATTTTTATTGGACAACGCACACCCCTTTAAAAATACTATGGACAAACATCCCAGGCAAGGAAAAGATTAGGGTCTCCTGTTCACCATTGGGGTAAATTTACAACTATAGACCTACCCTATCATGTTTACAACAATACAACAAGAAAAACATCTCTCCACCATTACAATGGCAACAAAATGCCAAACTACAGTAGGTCTTGTTCATTAAAGAATTCTGCAGGTGATAACAGAAACCAAAAAGCAGTCTTGTCGTTAACTTTGAGCCATGGAGTTTTTGGGATACTGTGCTGCAAGTATTTTGAGTGCAGTCTAGTAAAATACAGGCTCCTACAGGTGTTAATTCATCCAGAACTGAACAATGTCCCATCAAAAGTGATATTCAACAGGCGCTAGAGGTGTCAATGCAATCCCCCATGTTATGAGAGCTCCAAGGCTATAACCATCACTCAGCCTCATATATTAAACCTCTCATCATTTCCCAGAATGAAAATGAAAAGCACACAATAAAACCCATCATTACAATCAAAACATTCCCCTTCGAAAGACAGAGGAGCAGGTGGCACACTACGAATCTCTAAAGCAAAGCAAAAACAAAGAAAGCAGATGACGAACCCCGGCATCGCGAAGCATTAATCAAGGCCCGAGCCCGGGGCAGGAAATTAAATAAGGAGACAAAGACATGGGGAGGCCCTATTGACCCCAGGATATTGAGAGACGGTGCACTTGGGCTGCGGCATTTCATCAATTCACCATTGGCATAAAGGTAATAGAGCTTCGGAGGGGCTGGCTAACACTAACGATAGCCGACAGACAGCCCTCCCCCCGAACGAGATGAAAAGGTAGATCCTTTTTTAAGGGCGAGATTATAAAAGGTGCTGCTAATGAGTAATTAGGCTGTTCTGTTGGAGGGACAGGCTCAGGGCCAAAAGGCCAGCAGTCATTTGAGGAGCTCGAAACGGAGATGACACTAATTGCAGCCGTCAGAACAGCCATTGATTCTCATTTTGAAATAAAACCCTGCTCAGTGGCGCCGGGCATCTCTTGACGGGCGTGTGTTGACAGGTACTGTCGGCTGCGGCGAGAAGGAATATAGCCAGTCCTCAGCTTTTCGCCCGAGAACCTTCCAAATTGGCTGTGTGGTCATGCTCGGAGCGTTCGTCCAGTGGGTTGGCATTTGAGCCAAGTTACCGGCGAGCTATATTCCCTCCAGCGAAAAAACCTGCCCTTTATGATTCCTGTCCAGCTGATCGGTTTGTTTGGAGCAAGTAATGACCTAATGATGAAGTGATAGAACAACATTAAAAAACCTCTGTTGATGTAGGCTTACATGACCTGAATTTATTAAGTTTCCTACCAACTACTCAATAGATGACCAGGAGATATGACAGTATGCCCTGAGTCATTGGCAGGACTAGGCTTTTGAAAACCTCATAGTACTCTAGGCTATTTAATCTAAGATTTTTCTGAGGCAGAGCTCACTCAATGCTCTTATAAGTTTGAAGTGTTGAAATGCAAGAGTTAAGACCGACGTCGTCAACATTTGTAATTTGGGCCACATACGGTTAACATGGGAGTTGACATACACACACTGCTAGAGTCCCTTGAGGCTTCACAAATCGTCAGGTTTGCCTCATTGGATCCTCCTGCGAAAGCATGCAGGAAAAAGGAATTAAAAGCAGCTATTGACCAAATTGATTTGGCTTGCTGAAGGAAGGCTGGCTGAAGGAAGGTTTGCTGAATGTGTTGTGTACTTTTGCCAATTTCTGCACTTTAGAACGCTCAGGCTAGTTCCAGAGACACAGCGAGGGTCCTCCAGAAGCATCATTTATTCTCAGCAGGGAACTGAGGCAGAAATGAGTTCCGCCGGGGTCATAAATAGACTGTCAATATGAGCCGACAACAAGTGCTTCACCAAGGGGTCAGAATCAAAGCCCTTCTTTCCTCTCAGGCTAGATTTCCATGTCTTTATAGTAGAGAGAGAAGGGTAGAGAACAAATTCGAAATGGAGAAATAACTTTTTCTTGACGTTATCTTATACACAACAAATATAAGTGCCCTGTGGTGGCTTTATTGGCAGAATTAATGAAGTGGATATAGTCCTAGCCGTCTGATCCAAGCTCAAGTTTCCATACAACCGTATCACCAATGAAGTGATTAGATTGATGCAGCTATCTGGACAACTTCAGCCTTTGATTACCTGTCTATAATATTGACCTATTATTACATCATCATTCCATGGTTTTCCTCAGAAACATTGTCATGACCAGAAGTGCCCGAAGATTATTAATGATCTTTGAGTAACTTTATGAATATACGTGATCCCCCATAGAAAAGCACCAGGAGAAATGTATCCAACTGGGCAGGGGGATGTAGGCCTAAGCAGCACAGCCTAACTTGGGTGGCACCAATGTGTCATTGCAAATCAAATCTGGTGGAAAAGGCTGCTACTAACCTCATTCCTGACTGATGAAATTAACCAGGGAAAACTTTGGAAATGGACATGGATGCCAATGCCAATGGACTTGAAGCCCTGAGACCTGAACTGTAATATAGGAAAGAATACAGTCACATTCCCTCTCTACTAGCCATGGTATTCTCCTCGAGACCCACCACCATCACTATCACACACTCTCTCTCTCTCTCTCTCTCTCTCTCTCTCTCTCTCTCTCTCTCTCCTTGTTCTCTATTCCCCTGGCAGACCCTGAACTGAAGAGGTTAGGGTGGGCTAATGTTTACAATTTGTAATAATAACGCCAGGAACTGCCACTATAATCACCCTTGAACTGGGTTTAGCCCGGGCCTTATTGCAGTTATTACAAAGGTAATTCAAGCCACTGCTGAGATTCTTTAGATTTCATTTAGGCTAAGCCTTTTGGGATGATGCTGGGCGCTGACAATGGCCATCCATCTTTCTAAACAGTCCTAATCTGAACGGAGGATCCAAGCCTTCGATTGTGCCGTTGATGGATAGCTCTCTGTTTTTCTCTTCTCTCTCCCACCCTCCTTTTTTCTCGCTTCGCATCCTGTCTGAAGACTTTCCATTATCGCATAGTGAGAATCCTTTATAGCAAAGTTGAGGCCATGGCGGGTATAGTGGCTGTCCAGAAAAAAAAACTGTCAGGGGTCTATGAGAAGGCAAGCAAGACACTAGACAAGACACCCACAAGGGTGTGCTCCCCAATCAAAAGTGGCTTCCTCCCTTTTGTCTCCTTTCCATCATTTGCACTGACATGAAAACACATGGTAGGTGAAAACAACTCAGAGTACTACTGAGTAACCTGGTTTCATCTGTCCAATTATTTTAAGATCAGTGTGAGGAGAATAGGACAGGAAGCGTGGGTATACTGTATGGGATGGCAAACACTCAGAGATGACATCTGGACATCATGTGGTAGTTCCTCTTATGTTGTCAATGAGGCAGCCTTCGTTGCAATATCTGAGAAAAACTACCAAACATCTTTATTTTTAATCCGACATTAAAAAAGGACAAGGTTTCATTGCCTAACCGCTTTGTGGAATCATGGATCTCTTTCGGGTCATAACTCATCTGAAGATATCTGCATTCTCAGCCAAGCAAGGGTTAAGAGAAGACCAAAATGAATGGGAGAGGGAGAGAACAGAGAGAAATATAAAGATAGAGAGAGATACAGTATAGCAGAGACAGGTAGAGAGAAGTCTGTCAGAACATAGAGCTGCTAGCCAGCCAACCAGAAGGCAGACTCTCAGCTTATGACTCAAACTCCACTCAACCTAGTGTCTCCTTGGCTCCTCGCCCTTCCTTCAACACAATGACAAGTATGGGGCTGAACAAGAAAAACGGGAAAGAGGCTTAACTGCTAAGAAATTCAAGGTCATTTGAGCAAAAGACACCGTTTTTCTGCACCCGGTCGCAGAACCCGAGAATGCTAAATTAGTCCCAAATAAATGAACACCATGAAAGGTAAACAAGACTCGCTCTAGACAAATTTGGCCCTTGTTGAAAATGGCATGGTTCACTAGGCAACATTCATAGCACATTCCCTCAATGACAGAGCCTATCAAAGCCTGGTATTATCCCCTCAAAGCCTGATAGAAGATACCTGGAAGGAAGATTTCTTTAATCTAATAGACTGAGAGACTTGAGATAATCACGATGTAAAGCTAGAGTGAATGAGCTGATGATGAAACATCTCGCCTACCGCACAAAATCCCCAGTCAACGATAAGACCAGATAAGACCCTCTCTTTTTGACCAAGATACAAATAACAAACTCATTGTTAAATTTTTATCAAGGGCCAACTATAAACCTTCGGCCTCCAATGAACATAAGTCAAAGATGGCTTCTTAGCTTCCTGTTTTGTTGCTCAAAGAGATTGAGGGCATTGGCAATTAAGTGTCTCATTAGCCATAGCCATAGCATGCTCTTTGCTCCTGTGTCATGGCCTTCAAACAGCTTCTACCGTCATTAGCAGCCAATGCTAATCAGCAGGAAGAGGAGAGGAGCAATGGGCGGTGTGAAGTCCAGGTACCAACCACCATTTTTTTACCCAAATCCTCAAAAGCTTAAAAAGGGAAGGGGGGTTGTTTACTGACACGGCACAGTCATTAAAGAATTACGGCAAGCATCAATGATTTAGGAATGAATAAATAAACACTTTGGGCACAAAAATAAACAGCCATGCTAATCCATCAGGCATCATCTGAGACCTCCTGTCATCTCGGGCAGGGTTGTAATTAACTCATTTTGGTATGACATGACGGAAAACAAAAAAGTACAGGATGTTGCTATGGAGACGTGAAGTGTATCAGTGTTCCAATTTGAAGTGTGCCCAGCTTAATCATTATTTACCAGAGTTAACTAGCAAATCGGAGTTCTAGCTGTCAATGGTGCATAATGAATCATTCTATCAGATGCTTTATGGGTGATTAAATGTATGATAAACTATATTAAATCAAATCTCAAATACACATGGCCAAAAGTATGTGGAACAACTTATTCCAAAATCATGGGTTTTATTATGGGGTTGGTCCCGCCTTTGCTGCTAAAACAGCCTCCACTCTTCTGGGAAGGCTTTCCACTAGATGTTGGAACATTGCTGCGGAGACTTGCTTCCATTCAGCCACAAGAGCATTAGTGAGGTCGGGCATTGATGTTAGCCGATTAGGCCTGGGTCGTGTTTCAATTAATCGTAAAGGTGTTCGGTGGGGTTGAGGTCAGGGTTCTGTGCAAGCCAGTCAACTCCTTCCACACCGATCTCGACAACCCATTTCTGTATGGACCTCACTTTGTGCCCGGGGCACTGTCATGCTGAAACAGGAAAGAGCTTTCCCCAAACTGTTGCCATAAAACTGGAAGAACAGAATAGTCAAGAATGTCATTGTATGCTGTAATGTTAAGATTTCCCTTCACTGGAACTAAGAGGCATAGCCTGAAAAACATCCCCAAACCATTATTCCTCCTCCACCAAACTTTACAGTTGGCACTACGCATTCGGGCAGGTAGCATTCTCCTGTCATCTGCCAAATCCAGATTTGGTAGTCGGACTACCAGATGGTGAAGCGTGATTCATCACTCCAGAGAAAGTGTATCCACTGCTCCAGAGTCCAATGGTGGCAAGCTTTACACCACTCCATCCATCGCTTTGCATTGCGCATGGTGATAGGCTTGTGTGCAGTTGCTCGGCCCTGGAAACCCATTTCTTGAAGCTCCCGACGAACAGTAATTGTGCTGACGTTACTTCCAGAGGCAGTTTGGAACTCGGTAGTACGTGTTGCAACCGAGAACAGACAATTTTGAAGTGCTTCAGCTCTTAGCGGTCGCGTTCTGTGAGTTTGTGTGGCCTACCACTTCGCGGTTTGCTGTTGTTGCTCCTAGACGTTTCCACTTCACAGTAACAGCCCTTACAGTTGACTAGGGCAGCTCTATTTCGGCAAAAATTGTACAAACTAACTTGTTGGACAGGTGACATCCTATAAGGGTGTCACGTTGAAATTCACAGAGCTCTTCAGTACGGGCCAATCTACTGTCAATGTTTTTCTATGGAGATTGCATGGCTGTGTGCAATTTCTGTGATCAAGTATCATAGTGAGATTCACTGATACCTAAGTTAAGCATATTAAAAAGTTAATTGAGTGGCCTCCAGAATCCCTTATGGACCCCTTTCTAGATTAACTATGTTGGAGACAGGCAGCCTAAACATATCACCAATATTACCTGATATCTGACAAAAATGTAGGCTCGAGCCTATGCCTCTCATCCTTGCTAAGAGGTGCCCAAATGTGCAATTAAGACCAAAGCACATACTGTCTGATATGCCTGCCTCTCCGACGTGCAGATGTGCTACAGTCAGTAATGAGTCTGGTGCAATCCTCCCATTATCTCTGCTCATCTGTTTTCTCCTCTCCCTCTTTATCCCAGCATCATGGCATGCCTAAGTGCCTCTCCCATCAATCATCTTTATGCTCCACTGGGAAGATTCATTATACCTAGAAGACAGTTGGGGATGAGATTCGCCATCTCCAAATGAACGGGGGGAAAAACACTATCGTCAGATTCCAATTTTTGGGGGGACAAAACTTACCGATACCGATATATCTGCTGAGAGTGAGCAGCTGAATACTGTATGCCTCAAACACTTGGTTTGTTATTTTAACTAGAACATAACCAAACTTGTTTTTGCATGGATTCCACCATGTGGTTAGCTTTTAACAGCTAGGACTGCTATTTCTTGCCCCGGAATCCGACTTAACTGACAGGTTAAAGTCTGCTTGAAAGAGCTGCTAACCTAGCTAAGCTGCTAACGTTAGCCATCAAGTTAAGGAAGTTAGTCCAAGATTAGGAGTTTTCCAATGGAGCCTTCTTTGTTGGGAGAAGTAAATGAATGGTTCCAGCGCTGTAGGAGCTGTATCTACTACGCTTTGTTTCGGAACAGACTGGATCACTCAGAGTTCCAATGTGGCAATTGTTTGCTTACCGAGGATGAAAGGCTTGAGGTGGAATCCTTGATCACACAGGTCGCCAGCCTACGTAAGAAACTGGGGAAAACGCAGAGTGGAATGTTTACATTTTCTATTCCGGTGGATGGACGGCTTTCGCGCATGTTGGTTGCATCTCCGTATAGTCGTTTGTCTTTATCTGACTGGCCGGTGTTGCCTGCAGTTCATTCCCCAGGGGAGCCATCTCCTGCCTCTCCTCCCCATCTGATAGCGAAATCGAAGGAGCACAGCAAGAGGAGCATGGCAATCAATGATGGTCGCATGTCACGAGCCGTGGAAGCCGAAGACAGTGGCCTCCCGCAAAGTACTCTACACTACCAACGAGAGGCCCGGAGCAGATACAAAGAACAAATAGTTTCGCAGCCCTAGAGCCTGATCTTCCTGTACCTTCGTTGGTGGGTTACCTGTGTCCGCGGCCGCTGTACCTACTCTTACTCCTTCCCCTAGGATTTCGAAGTCGACAACCTTCCGCCCCAGCTCTGGATCGAGTGGGGTTTCTCCATCTGACCGAGGCCTGCACCCTCCTCTGAAGCATTGGAGTGGGCGG
Source organism: Oncorhynchus kisutch (assembly GCF_002021735.2). Taxonomy (NCBI): domain Eukaryota; kingdom Metazoa; phylum Chordata; class Actinopteri; order Salmoniformes; family Salmonidae; genus Oncorhynchus; species Oncorhynchus kisutch. The sequence continues at coordinate 41,127,909 of NC_034179.2, read as the reverse complement.
ATTTCCTCGCCCTTCTCGCAAGCCATGATTTTGGAAGCTCCATGGTAAGAAATGTGACCATTCCTGGTGCAAAAACTATGTCCTATCCCAGAGCTTGAGTAAATTACATTACCAAGCTGCTCCCGAATGTACAGGACATGGATATCGATTCTATCGTAGTCCATGTGGGTTTTAATGACATTATGAAGGGCAGCTCTGAACAATTGAACTGGATTTCAAAGAGCTGATTGACTCTCTGCTAGACACTAATAAAATAGCCATCATATCTGGCCCTGTGCCCTCTGAATCGTCGCATGGAATCTTGCTAAAGCGCTCATTCTCTTCAAAACTGGCTACGTGATTATTGCAGCAAAATGGGTGTAACTTTTGCTGACAATTTCACTAACTTTTGGAAACAAAATCCTCCCAAATCATTTGGGTTCCTGGATCCTTTTACAGCCTTATAAGGCTGCATTGAGACAATGACTTATCAGTGACACGAGCCAAGCTCAGTGAATCCCTACCATCGTGTCGGTGAGTCATCATAATGCTTTAGCAATTGTACATTATACCGGGGGCATTGGTAGACACACCATAAGTAACCTAATTTATGTCCCTCTATCTGTCCTGAATGCCTCTGCTGATCCTACAGCTATTGCATGCAGCAAGCATGTGCCTATGAACAGATTTATGCTGTTAGTACTAAGGCAGTGTGCTCTAGTAGGAAGTACCCTGTGTGCAGCTCACCCTGCACTAACATAAATAACATGAGAAAATCTACTTATGCTAAGCTTCCCAGTAAAGCAATGAAAACAAACAAGCATCCCAGAAAAGAGCTCAAAATAGCCCACGTTAACATATGTAGCTCAAGAAACAAGGTTCATGAAATCAATAACTTGCTAGTAACAGATGACATTCATATTCTATCTCTGAAATTCACTTAGACAATACCTTTTGTCACTTGTGCTCACTCTCCGGCCTCTAGGTCACCAGGCTGCTCGTTAGGGCGCGTGTCACCAGCGTTAGGTGCATAATGACACTCACCTGGACTCCATCACCTCCTTGATTACCTGCCCTATATACATATATATATACATATATATGTCACTCCCTTTGGTTTCTTCCCCAGACGTTATTGCTCCTGTTTCATGTTGGTGCGCTGTTCGTGCTTCTTGTTTAGCTAATTTATTTATTAAATGTATTCACTCCCTGAACTTCCTTCCCGACTCTCAGTGCACATTGTTACCGAATGACGACTCAACACAGGGAAGCATCAGGGAGTTTTTTGCTATTTTTTTGTGTTGGGGTGATATCGGGTCCGGGTGTTGGAACTGGAGCGACCTGGAGGCCTCAGCCGGTTTGTAGGCTCCCATGCCTCAGTGTGTTCGTTAGGCTCCCATGCCGAAGTTGGGTGAACTGCCGGCTCATCGTTTCACTCCTCAGCCAGTTCATCAGGTTTCTGCACCTCAGTGGAGGCGACCATTCTGCAACAGATCCCCGGGATAGTCCCTGTGTTTGGCGTCCTGCAGCTGGAGCTAGGGAGGGGATACTGTCACGGATGCCCTCTCTCCGGCGCTCTAGGTCGTCAAGCTCCCACGCCTCACCCAGATCGACAGGTTCCTGCACCTTAGCACCTTAGATACCTGATCCCTGGTATCGGCGGCTTGTCACGTGCTCCCTCTCCGGCCTTTAGGTCACCAGGCTGCTCGTTAGGGCGCACACCTGTCACCAGTGTTAAGTGCATAATGACACTCACCTGGACTCCATCACCTCTTTGATTACCTGCCCTATATATCTCACTCCCTTTGGTTTCTTCCCCAGTCATCACTGTTCCTGTTTCATGTTGGTGTGCTGTTCGTGTTTCTTGTATTCTTAATTTATTAATTAAATGTATTCACTCCCTAAACTTGCTTCCCAACGCTCGGCGCACATCGTTACACCTGTTGCTGTTTATATTCAGAATCACATCACATGTTAAATACTGTTGAAGTAATATGGCTACAGGTTCATCTGCCTCACCTAAAGCCAATTATTGTGGGAAGCTGCTATAGACCACCAAGTGCTAACAGTCAGTATCCGGATACGGTGTGATACTCTTGAAAAGGTATGAGATATCAACAGAGGTATATTTGTGAGTGATTTAAGAAAAAGCTTCACACTGTAACCAGTGCCTGCAACCTGGTTCAGGCTATCAGTCAACATACCATGGTAGTTGCACAGGAATGAACTCATCAACGTGTATTGACCACATCTTTACTAATGCTGCAAAAATATGCTTGAAAGCAGTATCCAGATCCATCGGATGTAGAGATCACAATAGAGTAGCCATATCTAGGAAGAACAAAGATACAAAGGCTGGGCATAATATAGTGTATAAAATAAGTTTTGTAGTGATGTTGTTGATGTAAAGAATATTTGTTGGTTCATGGTGTGTAATGAGAAGCAAACGGACGTTGCACTTTACACATTTATGAAATTGCTTATCCCAGTTACTAATAAGCATGCATCCATTAAGAAAACGACTGAAAACACTGTTACATCCCCGTGGATTGATGAGGGATTGAAAAAAATCGTATTGTTGAGAGGGATGAGTCAAAAGGAATGCCAAATAAGTCTGGCTGCACAACCGATTGGCAAATGTACTGCAAACTGAGAAATCATGTGACTAAACTGAATAAAAAGAAGGAAGTATACTATGAAACAAAGTTACCTAACATAAAGACTAACAGTACATACCGTGGGGAGAACAAGTATTTGATACACTGCCGATTTTGCAGGTTTTCCTACTTACAAAGCATGTAGAGGTCTGTAATTTTTATCATAGGTACACTTCAACTGTGAGATATGGAATCTAAAACAAAAATCCAGAAAATCACATTGTATGATTTTTAAGTAATTAATTTGCATTTTATTGCATGACATAAGTATTTGATCACCTACCAACCAGTAAGAATTCCGGCTCTCACAGACCTGTTAGTTTTTCTTGAAGAAGCCATCCTGTTCTCCACTCATTACCTGTATTAACTGCACCTGTTTGAACTCGTTACCTGTATAAAAGACACCTGCCCACACACTCAATCAAACAGACTCCAACCTCTCCACAATGGCCAAGACCAGACAGCTGTGTAAGGACATCAGGGATAACATTGTAGACCTGCACAAGGCTGGGATGGGCTACAGGACAATAGGCAAGCAGATTGATGAGAAGGCAATAACTGTTGGCGCAATTATTAGAAAATGGAAGAACTTCAAGATGACGGTCAATCACCCTCGGTCTGGGGCTCCATGCAAGATCTCACCTCGTGGGGCATCAATGATCATGAGGGAGGTGAGGGATCAGGCCAGAACTACACGGCAGGACCTGGTCAATGACCTGAAGAGAGCTGGGACCACAGTCTCAAAGAAAACCATTAGTAACACACTACGGCGTCATGGATTAAAATCCAGCAACGCACGCAAGGTCCCCCTGCTCAAGCCAGCGCATGTCCAGGCCCGTCTGAAGTTTGCTAATGACCATCTGGATGATCCAGAGGAGGAATGGGAGAAGGTAATGTGGTCTGATGAGACAAAAATAGAGCTTTTTGGTCTAAAATCTACTCGCCCTGTTTGGATTTAGAAGAAGGATGAGTACAACCCCAAGAACACCATCCCGACAGTGAAGCATGGAGGTGGAAACATCATTCTTTGGGGATGCTTTTCTGCAAAGGGGACAGGATGACTGCACCATATTGAGGGGAGGATGGATGGGGCAATGTATCGCGAGATCTTGGCCAACAACCTCCTTCCCTCAGTAAGAGCATTGAAGATGGGTCATGGCTGGGTCTTCCAGCATGACAACGACCTGAAACACACAGCCAAGGCAACTAAGGAGTGGCTCCGTAAGAAGCATCTCAAGGTCCTGGAGTGGCCTAGCCAGTCTCTAGACCTGAACCCAATAGAAAAGCTTTAGAGGGAGCTAAAAGTCTGTATTGCCCAGCGACAGCCCCGAAACCTGGAGGATCTGGAGAAGGTCTGTATGGAGGAGTGGGCAAAATCTGGTCAAGAACTACAGGAAACGTATGATCTCTGTAATTGCAAACAAAGGTTTCTGTACCAAATATTAAGTTCTGCTTTTCTGATGTATCAAATACTTATGTCATGCAAATTAATTACTTAAAAATCATACAATGTGATTTTCTGGATTTTTGTTTTAGATTCCATCTCTCACAGTTGAAGTGTACCTATGATAAAAAAATTACAGACCTCTACATGCTTTGTAAGTAGGAAAACCTGCAAAATCGTCAGTGTATCAAATACTTGTTCCCCCCACTGTAGATTAGGAGCACCTTTAATTACATTTAGTCATTTTCATGATTTTCATTGGCAAGATTAGTAAAATAAGGCATGGCATGCCAGCAACAAATGCTGACACTACACATCCAAGTATATCTGAGCAAATTATGAAAGACAAGAATTGTAATTTTGTATTCTGTGAAGTGAGTGTGGAAGAGGTGAAAAAATTGTTGTCTATCAACAATGACAAGCCACCGGGGTCTAACAACTTGGATGGATAATTACTGAGGATAATTGATAATAATTGATAATAATCCATTTACGCCTACTAGAAAGTGTGTGCCCTCAGGCCTGGAGGGAAGCAAGTCATTCCGCTACCTAAGAATAGTAAAGCCCCCTTTACTGGCTCAAATAGCCAACCAATTGTTTCCAACCCGTAGTAAAGTTTTTGAAAAAACTGTGTTTGGCCATATACAATGCTATTTTACAGTAGACAAATTGACAACATACTTTCAGCACACTTACAGGGAAGAAAATTCAACAAGCACAGCACTTACACAAATGACTGATGATTGGCTGAGAAAAATTGATGATAAAAAGATTGTCGGGGCTTTTTTGGTCAGTGTGCAACTTGACATAATCGATCATAGTCTGCTGCTGGAAAAACTGGACTTACACCCCCTGCTATATTGTGGATAAAGAGTTACCTGTCTAACAGAACACAGAGGTGTTCTTTTATGGAAGCCTCCAACGTAATCCAGGTAGAATAAGAAATTCCCCAGGGCAGCTGTCTAGGCCCCTTACTTTTTTCAATCTCTATTAACGACATGCAAAGTTAAGCTAGTTGAGATGACTAAACTGCTTAGAGTAACCCTGGATTGTAAACTATCATGGTCAAAACATATTGATACAACAGTAGCTAAGATGGAGAGAAGTCTGTGTCCATAATAAAACACTGCTCTACCTTCTTAACAGCACCATCAACAAGGAAGGTATATATATAATAACCTCCCCTATCCAATAGGATAGCCATTAACAAGAGAGGGACATATTTCAACTCCACGCTTTCCAGTGGCTCAAAAGGTTGCTGAGAAATTGTCTCAAGCACAATAGCCAGGTCCCAGGACAGGGCTAAAGGCTTGGAGACTGGGCGTAAGCAACACACTACCTTCATTAAAGGACACACCAGAAGGCGTCTCCCTACCGTGTTATTGTCGAAGCCTATACGACAGGCCGAGATAGTGGCTGAAAATAGCTTAACAATGAACTGTTTCTGGTCACACCACTTCTCACAAACGCACCATATGTTTCCATACAGTGAGCGCGTAGATGGGGCTCTTGCACTCTGGATAGTATCAATGACCCTAAAGGGCAAGCCTATCGCATTCAGATTTACTATCTCATGGGCCAGGCCCAGAGGGTCATCGTTTCCGAGTGGTGGAAAAGCTTCATTTGAAATGGTTGCTGTCCCAAAAAATTTTTGGCATATTTCTGCTGTTTACAGTGAATTGTTATTGAGCACGCACAAAATATCTTTGCGGCTTGGAGAAGGTGGTGGCAGGGAAGTTGCCTGTTGAGCCGACACATTGATACAGAGCTAAACGTGGAAACTCAACCATCTGACGGACTCACTGGAACAATTTAAAACAAGTTGCTGAGAGCAAGAAAATAAAATAAAAAGATGACTTATTCACAACCTTCAGAAGCAGTAACTTAACGACTAAACTCTAGCCAAGCTTGTGTGCAAATGATAACATAATATTGTTAGAAAATGTCTTAATTAGTTGGTCCCGACAAAAAAAAAAACACCCACACGCTGTTTGACATGTCAGAGCATGTTCTCTTTGTTGACACATTTATGTTACTGAAAAATCTCATACACTAAAAGTAAAGTAACTAAACCACAGGTTCACTTGTGCTTTTTTCTCTTTTGATCCTGCTACCTCGTCGTAATATGACAACTGCAACCGTCAGCCGAAATTCAGCCATGCTAATTAATAAAGGTAGACATTAACTGGCCTTAGCTGCAGCTAGGAGTCGATTGTGTTTCCAAGTCAATCAGTCTGCCCGCTGTGCAGTGTATAGCTGTCTCCAGAGGCAAGGCGCAGGCGCTAATGGGCATAGCCCCTAGTTATTGACTCATAATCCTATCAATAATAAAACAGGCCAGGCGTCTGAGGAAACACACCCCTCCCACTCTCACTCTTCCCTTTTGGTTGAGAGCTTTTTGCTGTCGTTGCCGGTGCAACTCTGACCTCCTCTTTTGAATTCGCTCTCTCAGAACTCTTCAAATAGGTGTTTCTTCTGATACGAAACTGATTCACTAGCATTCTAATATTGTTGCACTCGCTAAATCTAGGGGTTTTAGGCCTAGCTAACTGGTCTATAACCTGATTTGATGTGTGCATTTATGTAAGAAATCAGTGTTTGAGGACCATATTGGATGCACATATGCCCAGGGAGACAGCAACCTTACATTAGGTCCAGGGAGACAGCAACCTTACATTAGGTCCAGGGAGACAGCAACCTTACATTAGGTCCAGGGAGACAGCAACCTTACATTAGGTCCAAGGAGACAGCAACCTTACATTAGGTCCAGGGAGACAGCAACCTTACATTAGGTCCAGGGCGACAGAAACCTTACATTAGGTCCAGGGCGACAGCAACCTTACGTTAGGTCCAGGGAGACAGCAACCTTACATTAGGTCTAGGGAGACAGCAACCTTACATTAGGTCCAGGGAGACAGCAACCTTGCATTAGGTCCAGGGCGAGTTCTGTCTTAACCCCTTTCGGTCGGCGAGCCAAAGCAGATTATTATGTTCAGATGACCATCCTACCCATGTTAGATTACGTAGACATCACTTAACCATTTGGCCATCAGATTTGCCACCAATGCTCCTTATAGAACACATCACTGCACTCTATACTCCTCTGTAAACTGGTAATCTCTGTATGCCCATCGCAATACCCACTGGTTGATGCTTATTTATGAAACCCTCTTAGGTCTCACTCCCCCCTATCTGAGATATCTACTGCAGCCCTCATCCTACAAATACAACACCTGTTCTGCCAGTCACATTCTGTTAAAGGTCCCGAAAGCACACAAATCCCTGGGTCGCTCGTCTTTTCAGTTCGCTGCAGCTAGTGACTGGAACGAGCTGCAACAAACACTCAAACTGGACAGTTTTATCTCAATCACTTCATTCAAAGACTCAGTCATGGACATTCTTACTGACAGTTGTGGCTGCTTTGCGTGATGTATTGTTGTCTCTACCTTAATGCCCTTCGTGCTGTTGTCTGTGCCCAATAATGTTTGTACCCTGTTTTGTGCTGCTACCATGTTGTGTTGCTACAATGTTGGTTTGCATGTGTTGCTGCCTTGCTATGTTGTTGTCTTAGGTCTCTCTTTATGTAGTGTTGTGTTGTCTCTCGTCGATGTGTGTTTTGTCCTATATTTATACTTTTTTTTTTATCCCGGCCCCGCAGGCCTTTTGCCTTTTGGTAGGCCGTCATTGTAAATAAGAATTTGTTCTTAACTGACTTGCCTAGTTAAATAAAGGTTAAATAAAAACATTTTCAGATGGTGACTGAAAACCAATATACAAAAAGGCATACCTAAACTAAAGATTTGATATCAAGCAAAAGGTTTTAATTGCCACCTAACCAACCAGCAGCCTTACGGTTTGCAAGTTGGGACACTGACTGACGATCACCTTAATTGGCAGCACCTGATGTGATTAACAACCAGGCTCAGCACCTGGACAAGGTTGCTGCTGCCCCCTGGGGTAATGGAGTGTGGAAGTGGTAGTCAGCTGTAGTGTGCTGTCTAAACTACCTAACCTATCCCATAAAACTTAGAAAGTCTGATTTTCCTAAATGTTATTGTTGTTCTGTTCTTATCGTTTTCTGATGTTAATGAAAAGGTATGACAGAAAGCACCAGTAAAGTAATATACTATTGTTTGTGTTTCAAACCCTCGAGCTGACAGGGTACAAATCTGTCGTTCTGCCCCTGAACAGGCAGTTAACCCACTTTTCCTAGGCTGTCATTGAAAATAAGAATTTGTTCTTAACTGACTTGCCTAGTTAAATAAAGGTAAAATAAAAATAAAACAAGCTCTCTTTTCAAATAGATTCTGTGAGCGAATAGTGGCGTGCACTGCCACCAAAAGAAGCTCAGTCAAAGGCACAAACACTTTCATGGCAGCTCTGATAGGCCAATCAGACAATGGAAGTCAAATGTCTCTCGTGCCCAATTGAAAAAAAAATGTCTTTGGTGATTGAGTTCCCTCTCCCATCTTCGTTTTCAATGCTAATGGGACTTCCAACAGAAGGGCCGGCACCTTGTCGACGCAAGGCAGGCTGTCATCCAGGGGCTGAAATTTACAGCCCCGGTATCCATTTGTAATGGCCCTAGTGTTTGACAGCACTCTATTAAGTGCTCGACAGAGTGAGGCCTTAGTTGCTACCACAGGCTCGCTTTTACCTCAGCCATATTCCACCTGGCATAGACAGGCTAATGCTAAAGGCACTGCCAATACGACCAGACGTTTGGTTGCCAACAGCGACAAGAAAAGCCACAGGTCAGTCCTCATCTTACGTCCAGCAGGTCCCCCTGCCTCTGAAAAGGAGTCTATGCTACCAGTTCGCCCTCAAGAAACAGATGAACGTATTGTGGAACTCTTTGTTTTTTTCAAATGCACTGTCAGGACCACTGAATCAGACATGATTGACACCTCTTGTTATGTTTCAGAAGGGATGTAAAACGATTCCGAAGGAGGGAGTGTAATGTCAAGGAAAAAAAAAGAAAAAATTATGGCAATCAAAGTTGTCAGTGACTACAGTGAGAGATGAAAAATTAATTGGAAGATGTGTCAGTGTGAGTAGGAGACTGTCATTAAAAAGTCAAATACCACAGCACTGAGCCTGAAATGACAGTGTGAAGAAAAAATGTCACACAAACCAGCTTCAACTTATCCTTTTTTTATAGCACAAACTGTGATGTAGTCAGTGTTAATATCAAAACTGTGGTGGCACTGTTTTTTCTCAAGCAATCTCATTCAGCATCTGATACCCTCTCCTCTTTCACTTGGGTAAACTATGAGAGCGTGGCGGTGAGAGAGCCTCTGGGGGACAGTTCAATGCCATTATTTCAGTAATTTAGCAGACTTACACAAGCAATTAGGGTTAAGTGCCTTGCTCAAGGGCACAACCACAGATTTTTTCATCTACTTGGCTCGGGGATTTAAACCAGCCGCCCATTATGAAAACTGTAGTTAGTCCCACCAGAAAGGGGCTCAGGCTGCCAACAAAGAAGCTTGGCAAGAGTCCTCCTATCAAATGTATTAGTCAATAGACTGACTAATAACAAACATTGGCCAATGTAGAAACCCGGGGTTTTAAAGAACCGAGCGAATGAAATGCTGTGCCCCATCTTAGCTGTCCCACAGGAGAGACTAAGGGGAGCCCTGGGCTTTTGGAGATTTCTGTGGACATTTTTTTATAGAAATCAACAACATAGAAAACAAACAAGTGAAAGGAGGAAAACATGATGTTTGCTAACACCATAAATGCCACCAAAGGTGATAAATTATGTTTCCATTCATGACCTTAAGTCTGTACATAGCCTGTCAGTAGGAACTAAACTATAGATTGAAATCCTATTCATGGTCAAAACCAATATGCAATAAGAAAATAAATAATGAGTTCTGAGTTTGCCTAAATTTGCCTCAGCAATACAATGTGGAATTAAAACTAAGACTGTGGGGAATTGTCGTTTGTCAGTCAATAAGGAACAAAGATAAACTGTTAGGCCCTATATGAGTTGAGAATGAGAATGATATTGAGTCTGTTTTGACAGTTAGGTCTACTGTGACATTTATCCTAGACCTCTCATTTCAGACCCCGTCAATATTGCCACCAAGGGTGTACGAAATGTATTGAGTAGTTTACCACCTTTGCCAACTGTGTCCTATAAATGTGAATGCTGCGAGACAAATGCTCTTCTGGGGATGGTAAAGTGTCCGGCCTATCTATTAGAGGGGAGTAACTCCCACACTGGGTGACAAAGACAGAAGAGGGTTTCTAGGAAATAAATGGAGACTGGGAGAAGAAAACAGTTCAGAAACTGTGAGGTCAGAAATTTCCATGACACCGCGCCAAAGGCTGAAGGGCGTTATTGAGAAAGGAACCATTCTGTGCATTATGGGATTAGTTACACATGACACTGTGGTGGAAAAATAAGAAAGATAGGTTATTTATACAACCATTTAAGAATGAGCCGGAGGTTAGAGGACGTGAGCGATAGTGGCTGAGCGTAGCATGATGGATGATGTAATCACGCATTTCATCTCATTAGGTAAGTAGTCTCCAGTTGCAGCCTTGTTCTGTGACTGTGGCTAATTAGTCTAAAGTATGTCTGCCACAACCGCAACAGTGGAGACTACTAACCAGTACAAAATGTTGCAGACTCCTAAAACCTCTACTGCACAACATTGGAGAAATTGACAAGGACTGTCAGTTAACAGTATGAACAGTGTGTTTTACATTGCAGCCTAATTAGAAAATCATGGCATTCTCTATGTAAGCATTATGAGACCTCCTTTTAAGCAGTCCATTTTGATGAGGCTCATAAAGCAGATATTATTTATGAACAATCCAGATCATTACAGAATGTTGAAACATGTCTAGATATGACAGACATGACATTTAAGTATTCTTCCAGGGATGTGGCATATGTTAATGATGAGAGCCCCTTAAGTGCACTAGGCAAGTTGCTATAAAATCACTCATGACACCCATGTGGTTGCGCCGTCTACCCTGTCTCTGATAGCCACGTGAAGAACACTAGGTGATGGCCTATTTGAGGTTCCAATGTAGTCCAAATGAGGCAATGTCGGAAATGTTTAAGAAATGTAAGCTTTGACATGCTGCCACTTTAACGTCAGTAAATATTTTACAGCGGTCACCTTATGACGTAACAAAGTAAAACACAGCACTTGGGATTTTGGAAGCCAATAGGTCCCAGGAACAGTCACCTCACACACCTGCACATTTTCTAGCGTAAGAGAAGAAACTGATTCTAGCCTCAAGCTGGGAGAATACGAAATGGAGAATGGCTTAGTGAATCATTTTTGATTTCCTGTCAAAAATTTTGCAATAATTGCCGTAGTCCCTTTTGCAATAGGTAGCCACATTTCTATAAATGATTAGGGCCAGCTTTTGATGTTTTTAAACGCACCGCAGGGCCGTAAGTAGAAAAGTAGAACCAGATTGCCAGGACGTTTAGTACTTTCCCAGACACATTCTAACTATTTTAACCACAGCACAGACCAAAGTAGTGAACATGGGGGAAGAGGATAAACCATAATGAAAAACAAACCCTCCATCGGATCTGAGGTCGACTAGCAAAGGAACTACAGGCAACCTTCAAAGGTAGCCTTTGATATCCTACACCTGAGCCGCGTCCTGGGGTCTGCGTTTTCAGGTTTGACGTCTTATGCCAAACCTCCTCCAATTGCCTCATAGCCTTGGATCCTTTAAGCTGTGAAAATAAGTGTAATTTATCTTTGCAGAGAGCCGCTGAGGGAAAGATGCCACGGCACACCTTGACTGAGGAGCCGGGGGATAATGTCACAGGTGGCTTGAGCAGCGGGGCTGCCCCAAATCTCCATTACCGGCCCTGAAGACCTGAGGAGAAAGGCAGCAGAGGGAGGAGGCAGGGGCGAGTGCAATATGGTGAGTTTATTTTCACCTGGCCTCACAGTTTGACCTCTGTGCCATGTGTCGACCCCTCTAGAAGAGCTTGAAAATAATTAAGGGGCAAAAACAAAAAATGCCTTTTTGAGAAAGAGAGAGAAAAAAAGTGTGTTCATAAGAGGATATGTTATGCATGTTAAGATGTAAAGCAATGCAGCTCTCCAGAGAGGCTTGCTCACTGTTGAAATGTGTGTTAATGACGGGATGCCTCCACATCACACACACACAAAGCTCCAGTCATTGCCGAAAAGTGTGTGTGTGTGTGTGTGTGTGTGTGTGTGTGTGTGTGTGTGTGTGTGTGTGTGTGTGTGTGTGTGTGTGTGTGTGTGTGTGTGTGTGTGTGTGTGTGTTTGTGTGTAGACCCATATTGGCTGGCTGGCGCTCCCCTGGCCTGGTCTGAAGCGCATTATTGTCTTTCTCAGATGTTCACCCAGTTGAACCATGGTTAATGCCCACTGCCAGGAGCACTGGGCTCCGCATTGGCATGGCTATACCCAGGTCTCTGATGATGGGAGGGGGGAGAGAGAAAGACCGATATGAAAAGCGAGTACAATAAAGAGAGTAAGACAGAGTGAAAGACAGGGGAAGAGGGAGAGAGATGCAGAGACAAAAGGAGTAGGACAGTGTGTGAGATAAAGAGAGGGAGAGTTGAGCCAAGAGGGTGGGAGAGAACACAGGACAAAGAGATGGAGGAGAGTAGGAGAGACTCTTTTCCTGCTGACCCGCTTCCTCTGCACACGCCCTCCGTGCCCCCTCCCCCGCGAGCGGCCAGGTGGCTGAGCCTTCCACAGGGAGGAGTGCAGACGGCCCTCCCGCCCCTCGCCATTCTGTCCCCACTGTCACACAAGGCTCAGGGCCGTGAGGCCAGGCAGGCAGGAAGACACAAAGGGACGGTACACCGTGTTCACAGGCCTGACACATCTACAGACTAAAACCTGTGAAATGCTACAGTACCTGTCAAGAGGAGCCTGAGAAATAGATGCTATTTTCAAAGCAATTATTCCCATAAAATTACCTTGACGTTGTCACCCATCTGCGGGACAAAATAAACGTTTACTCCGAGTAATGATAATGAATGTTCTGGGTAATGCCGTATTTAAATACTTTATAAATAGCTCAAACGGTTTCTCTTCGAGCAGTGAATGGCAAAAAGTTTCTCGGTCAGTGGGTGCCAAAGTGAAGTTCACCAACTCTTTATACATTGTACTGTATAGCCTATATGGCAAACCTACAGTTTCTACAACTGCTATTACTTTCCACTTTTCCAATTTGCACAGCAATTTATGTGGATCATGACCTCGCCAATTGACGCCTGAGTCAATTATTTATGAAAGGATTTTTTTTTTATCACAAACCAACGATGCTTTAGCGCACAAATTGGGCATGCAGGGTAATGCAGACCATGGCATGATGATATTGGAGTCGGAATGAGCAATTTCTCTAAGAAAATCTAGCTTGATAAAAGGACAAAAAGTAGTGGTGGGGATTTTTGCATTCTTTGATCACTATATTGTGATAATTTGTCAATGCTCTTTCAAGAGTGTATCGAGACAAGATAGGTTATATTTGTGGTAACACCATATTGTCTTTAGAACATAAACAAAGCAGAAAATAATCTGAAGAGGTATCACTAACTGTTTGTATTGTCTGAAGCCACTTTAGAGTGTGTGCAGCAGCCATTGTCTTTGAGGGCTCCAGAGTGCGACCATTTGTTCGCATTTTGCAACCCTTTGACTTGGCTGTGGGATTTAATTTTAATTGGTGATTGATGCGAGCTGCAAATTCTAGCTGTTTGCTTTTTGGGTGTTTTTGGGGCAGCTAAAACAGTAAAGTACATTAGACCTATCCTGATTCCTGCAATCAAAGTGTCTGTGGCTGTTTCGATGCTGGGAAGGATATGGGTAGAGTATCTGTGATGAGCAAGCCACACTCCCTCGGCCCCCCCTGTGCGCTCCCGAGTAGAGAGGAAAAAAATGCATTCGGATTACGCAATATTTCAAAATGCAATTGCGGGAAAAAATAAGAAAGAAAACAGTGTTGAAAGCAACTCCATTTGTGATAGTTGAAGAAAGGAGGTCCTCAGCTTTCTGTAGGTATTAATATTAAGTGTTTTAGCACCATTTGACAACCAGAGTCATTGGCGACCCGACCAGTGGCGACCTGAACCTCACCCTAATAATTTGGTCTATTTACCTCTCATAACTTAGTCTACTGTTCTGATTTGGTGGTGCACATGTAGCCTATAGTCTGTTTCAGAGAAATGTCATCATCTAATATTTTAAAAGCTTTCATTGTCTGCTTATTAGCCCCCTTTATCTATACTATGGTTCTGACTTGGTGTACAGGGAGATTTGGCGTGTCGCCTGGCTGTGAGCTTCACTGTTGTGCGCTGCGCGACTCTGGCGGTGCCAGTCATGTTTAATAGGTTATACTATCATCTGTAAAAATTACAAATATATCAAAACTGTTGTCTGTCACATCACGATGTGGTTTCCATCAACGATTTTTCTCAAAGATCGTTGATTTACGATTATATAGTAATATCGCCCAACCCTAGCAACAACAGCCTAATTGTCAAAACAAAATCATTACAATCACTGGTTTAGGTTTCACATCTAAATACACTATATGAACAAAAGTATGTGGACAACTGCTCATCGAACATCTCATTCCAAAATCATGTGCATTAATATTTGCTGCTGTAACAGCCTCCAATCTTCTGGGAAGGGGTTCCACGAGATGTTGGAACATTGCTGCTGGGACTTGCTTCCATTCAGCCACGAGCATTAGTGAGGTCGGGCACTGATGTTGGGCGATTAGGCCTGGCTCACATTCGGCGTTCCAATTCATCACAAAGGTGTTTGATGGGGTTAAGGTTAAAGCTCTGTGCAGGCCAGTTAAGTTCTTCCACACTGATCTCAGCAAACCATTTCTGTATGGACCTCGCTTTGTGCACGGGGGCATTGGGGCGACAGGTGGCCTAGTGGTTAAGATAAAGAATATGTTGTTCTGCCCAGGTACAAAGCAGTTAACCCACTGTTCCTAGGCCGTCATTGAAAATAAGAATTTGCTCATAACTGACTTGCATAGTTAAATAAAGGTAAAATAAAAAAATAAAAAAATAGTTATGCTGAAACAGGATAGGACCTTTCCCAAACTGTTACCACAAAGTTGGAAGAACATAATCATCTAGAATGTCATTGTATGCTAAGATTTGTTAAGATTTCCCGTCACTGGAACTAAGGGGCCTAGTACGAACCATGAAAAACTGCCCCAGACCATAATTCCTCTCCCAACCAACTTTACAGTTGGCACTATGCACTCAGGCGGGTAGTGTTCTCCTGGAATCCGCCAAACCCAGATTCGTCAGTCCAACTGCCAGATGGTGAAGCCCGATTTATCACTCCAAAGAACGCATTTCCACTGCTCCAGAGTGGAACCACTCTACACCACTCTAGCCAACGCTTGGCATTGTGCATAGTGATCTTAGGCTTGTGTGTGGCTGCTCGGCTATGGAAACCCATTTCACGAAGCTCCCGACGAAGAGTTCTTGTGCTGACGTTGCTTCCAGAGGCAGTTGGGAACTCAGTAGTGAGTGTTGTAACCGAGGACAGACGAATTTACATGCTAGGCGCTTCAGCAATCCCGTTCTGTGAGCGTGTGTGGCCTACCACTTCGCAGCTGAGCCGTTGTTGCTCCTAGACGTTTCCACTTCACAATAACAGCACTTACAGTTGACCGGGGCAGCTCTAGCAGGGCAGAAATATGACAAACTGACTTGTTGGAAATGTGGCATTTTATGATGGTGCCCGGTTGAAAGTCACTGAGCTCTTCAGTAAGGCCATTCTATTGCCAATGTATGTCTATGGAGATTGCATGACTGTGATTTTATACACCTGCCAGCAACAGGTGTGGCTGAAATAGCCAAACCCATTCATTTGAAGTGGTGTCCACATAATTTTGTGTTTATATAGTGTATCTTGAATTGGGCATTACAGCTCCCTGGACATGTAAGATGAAAACTTATTTATTTCATCATACTATCTCAGTAGCACTATGAATTAGTTTATAAGATTAATATTTTTCATGGGCTGGTGCCACCAACGAAACATTTTAGTGGCTCCAATGCTACCAGGGGAAAAAGTTAGTCTGAAGCCCTGTCTTTGCGAACCTATTCCACAGTAGAACCAGCGGTAGTTCACCAGTCCCTTAAGGACTTGTTAATTCCATTCCTCTTAAGAAATATACAGAGCTTCCACAGTCATTCTATTGTAATTGTGTATTTTGTCAATCACTCGCTTATCTGAACGATTTCCAGGCCTCGGATTCATATGCTATCCGACTGAGAAACGTTGGTTATATCTTTATTTAATATCTAACTAATAAGCAGAGACTTATCCATCAATACTACAGAGTGTAGGCTTATAACTCAAATTTAAAATGAAATTCAACACGCTCGATAGGGATTACACACACCTAAGACTACCATCTGTACTTCCATGGCAGATGTCAGAGCCACTCCATCATGTGTGAATGGTCGGGGCCCGTAGGGGCTGCAGTGGCTCCCTATTAGAGGGAACACAACACCCCATTGAGCCACTACACTGTTTCACCCAACAAATGAGAAGATGTGAGTAAGAGAGGTCATCTGTACAGCAGCACACTACTCACAAAGCACCATTCACTTTCCCGCCCAGTAACACACAAACACTGTACAGAATGATGTACTTTCTATGGCTGGCGCCCCTTAATGACATTCTCCCAAAATGCTATACAGATGTAGGATCTTAATTTGACCAGTTTCTCACAGCAGGAAAATAATCCTGCAGCAACAGGAAATGTGAATTATACTTAACAGACCTTTTTGTAGAGGTTGATACATTTTTTGTTAAGTGGAAATGATGCCTTTTTAAACCTCAAATGCAATACAAGTTAGGCATTTTCTGCAACAACACAGTGATCAAACTAAGATCCTTACAATAAAATCCCACGCTTCGGCGACAGCCCACGATGTGGGATGTTGTAGACAAGAGGGGAGGCCGAGGGAATGGGATGGGCGCTGGTGAGGTGGCTGCAGTACAATTGATCTGCACTTCCAGGTTCATTCATATGTCCTTCCATCACGAAGAGCCGGAGCCTCCTGGCATCGTTTACCATCACAGACCTCGGCTAATTTGAAGTCCCTCGCCCCTCCCAAAGGCAGCCACTAGAAAACCCGTCCTGCTTCCACCCCCATTTGAGAGAAACGGCTGACAACAGATGCGGTGAACACAGACAAAACGCGCCGGCTTTACAACCGTTCAGAGAAACAAAGTTCAGGACTGAGAAAACAATTGGCATTGCACCCCCGTTGCATCAGATGGGAGCCAGGGCTGGAAGAGCGTTACTCAGGAATTTATCATCCACAAAACCAACAAGCACTTCAAAAATCAAGGCAAAACTATGTTCTGCCAAGTGATTGATCTTGGTGACATAAACATGTTTCTCCCTATTTTGAAAAGAAGAGTGACTTTGTAATGTAGGGGCCCCCAAAAATAGAACCCCCCCCCCCACCCCCTGATTTAGTAACACTGACTTAGCTAAAAAACTGTTCAATGGATTAATCTGTTCCTCCTGGAGGTGTGTGATAAAAGTACTTTATGGCTGCATCAGCGGGAAGGACGTGAGGCGATGCTCCTCGCGTGGTGGAGCCAAACTGTGCATCAGACACATTCTGATGATAATTAATTGTTTTTCGCCCTCTTTCAAGGTCAGGATTCTTCATGCTCGCTGAAAACTTGGTACCTTAAAGCCAATTGTTACACAGGCCTACCAAATAACCATGTGTTGATATTCTAGACGTGATGCAGTTTGTAAATGTTTTTTTTATTTTCTCAGATATGTAAGGTGTCGAAGGCTCATCCATGACCTCTAAGGCCAAATCAGTGAGCATCAGGCATGAATAAAGCAGTGAGCTATGCGCATGAACACCTGCAGCTTCGTGTCTCCACACTCCCACTCAACACAGATATCCCTCATCCTTCTCCAGCACCACATCCTAAAAGGGGTACATTGTTCTCTTTTCATTACCTTCATTACCCTCCATCCCCCCTCAATCTCCTAAACCTATCCGTCACTCACAGGCCGTTCTTCGGTTTTAGACACCCCGATAAATATTTCATGCGTTTCTGGAGTTAAAGGTAACATTACAATGATTCATACGAGCTCATTGCCCCTCTAGGCTTCCTGTTTGGGTGCGAGGCAAGCAGGGTTCATTTCCTCTGGCGGCGGCTTGGTGAGGTGAGAGAAGGAGTATTTTTAACCACTCCGCTCCCTTCTCGCCGATGAATCACCTAGGCACCCTTATCTCCAGCGTATGTTCTTCAAGTGGTGGGGTAGAGGTGCACATTTATGGTGAAGGAGATGAAAAGCCAAACATCACTTACCTAGAGGAAACGGAGAGAGAAAAAGAGAGAGAGAAAAGTAAATCATAGGGATGTAATAATTCATCTATACGCAAAGGTTCCCGGTTCAAATGTTTAAGATACAAATGCATTGGTCAGCAGGAGCCCAAGCGATCCAAATTAAGCATGCATCGGTAAGAAGACCAATTCAAACATTACGAATCGCGGTTCACTAATAACTCTTATCTGCTGTGACTGAATCGAACTTTTATGCATGTATCTTCGTTTGACTGTCAGATAACAACTGTGCGCACAGTACAGGAGACTCAGCTGCTCGCGCCAACGGGAGGTAGGCCTATCCCTGTTCTAATAGGCTATTCGTACATCTGGCACCTTCAACATTCAGATGTTTGTAAAATGGCTTTCACAATGTCAAATCATAGGTTTAACTAGTTAAGTGACAAGCAATGAAATTTGCTTGTATGTGAACTACTTGTAACACAACTAATTGTTACCAAATGCGCAGTAGAAAATGGTTTTTTACTGGAGTGTTGTAGCCTACCGGAGTAGACTCAACTCATGTCCAACTGCTGATTGGGGTTTTCAATCATTCAGATATTATTTAAATTGTTCAGGTTCACCATAAGAAATAGTTTTGGTAGTTTTGCTTTAAACAGTCAGTGTATTTGGTCATTTTTACATGAACAGGGTAATTTCATAAAGGACAGCAATAATTTTTTGGAGCTGTGAATGGTCACATTCACTTGTCGGAGCGGGAGAAACTCTGTAAAATTCCCTGCTTTTGAGTCAGGGTAAAATCCAAAGCTGCATTATATTAATTGGCTAAATTCCATGCAAATTTGTAAAGATAAATATTATTATAGTACTATCTCACAAAATGTGTAATCTGCAAAAATGACAAGTTTATCAGGGTGATTTCAGATAAAAGTGGGTGGACTTGGTACGGCAACTGCAAGACACCCGACCGCAAGGCGCTACAGAGAGTGGTGAGTACGGCCCAGTACAAGACCTTCACATCAGGCGGTGTCAGAGGAAGGCCCAAACAAAAAATTGTCCAAGACTTAAGCCACCCATACAAGGCTGTTCTCTCTGCTACCGCACAACAAGCAGTACCAATCTGAAACCAACAGGAATCTGAACAGCTTCTACCCCCCTTCCCCAAGCTATTTTGCAACTAAACAAGACTGGAAAATAGCTAATCAAATGGCTATCCGTACTACATGCATTGACCCATTTTTGCACCAACTGTTGCACAGACTCTGCACACACACTGGACTCTACCTACACACTCACACATACTTACACTGACATCCCAACACACACATACAGTTGAAGTCGGAAGTTTACATACACTTAGGTTGGAGTCATTAACACTCGTATTTCAACCACTCCACACATTTCTTGTTAACAAACTATAGTTTTGGCAAGTCAGTTAGGACATCTAGTAATTTTTCCAACAATTGTTTACAGACAGATTATTTCACTTATAATTCACTCTATCACAATTCCAGTGGGTCAGAAGTTTACATACACTAAGTTGACTGTGACTTTAAACAGCTTGGAAAATTCCAGAAAATGATGTTGTGGCTTTAGAAGCTTCTGATAGGCTAATTGACATCATTTGAGTCAATTGGAGGTGTACTTGTGGATGTATTTCAAGGCCGACCTTTAAACTCAGTGCCTCTTTGCTTGACATCATAGGAAAATGAAAAAACGTCCGACTTCAACTGTACACACACACACACTAAATATGTCCCCACACACACACACATAAGTCAGTATGCTTATGCATACTGACCTAACACACACCCACTCACACACACATTCACACTCACCACATACACTGCTGTTACTGTCTATTATCCATCTTGTTGCCTAGTCACTTTACCACTACATATATGTACACAGCTACTTTAATTATCTCATACCCCTGGACATCGACTCGGTACTGGTACTCCCTGTATATAGCCATGTAACTTTTACTCGTTATTGTTTTTTGTTATTTACTGTGTATTTATTCCTCGTGTCACTCTTTATTTGTGTATTGTTTAGCTCTGCATTGTTGGAAAAGGACCCGTAACTAAGCATTTCACTGTTAGTCTACACCTGTTGTTTACGAATCATGTAACAAATAAAATTATAAATTGCCCCCACTTCTAATCTGATAGTGTGGAAGTTGATGCAACGTCTGCCCTATGGCTCAGTTCACACACACACTAACAGAGGGCCACTCATTTTAGAGATGTCATCTCAGACAGATCCAGCTCAGAGGCCCAGCTCCTGAGATCCCATCAGCAGCAGATATTACTTTAAAATGGAAAAGGATTGTGTTCATGCAACAACAACAAAAATGTGTGCATCGAATCGTATCGAATCGGCATCAATTTGTTTCCGAATCATTTCTAGCTAAAACATATCATTCCTGTATCGTGTCGAAGCCCATGTATCTAGATACACATCGAATAGTTCATAAAAGGAGAGATGCACATCCCTAGTAAACCAGGATTCTCGCCAATGTGTTTCGCATGGCCGTAAACCACTATTGGATTACCCTTTGCTACCTGAAAAACCTGCCGTTTGTATGCCTTCCAGCGAGCTACATATGGCCACCATATGCCCCCTGGTACACAGGGACAGCTTGGTTACACATCTCAGGTAATTCCAGAGTCGTTCACGCTTAAGAGGCGAACACATATTTGAGAGTCTCTTAAATTAAAAATAAATCCTTTTGTCCCTCGCCAAAGTGGTCAGGGGCCGTTAGCAACCTGGAGCGACATCTGGGCTGGAGTGGCCGGGTAAACAGACATACGGTATTGTCACATCCCAGAGTGAGACGGAATGTTTGTTGGCATTGTTGCCAGACTAAGCAAACAATCAGAACTGTGTCATCAGTCTATCTGTGTGTGTGTCTGTGAGTAGCCAGGGTAATTGGCCAGAAATTAGACGGTGCGACTGCACAGAATATGATCCCCTTCTAACAGAAATGCCCATGTCTGCTTAAACCCAAACCCAAAGCCAAGATCTGAATATCGGCTTTCCCGATTTTAATTGTCTACCACAGAAGCTTTGAGGTGTGAGCAAAGAGTGAGAGTGAGAGGGAGCATGGGAGAGATACAATTGAGTGCGCAGAACAAAATCGGTGTATCTTGAGATTTCTTCAGCAAGGTGCTGTAATGTCTCATTATCTACCATTAAAATATAGGCTACTGGACATTATTTTCCGAGCAATCAGACACATTCCTATTTGGCTAACCTTACTATTCTCCGCAAAACCTTGTAAAGTAGTACTGTTAAAAAAACGTCACTTTTTTGCTCATAGTGCTGGGAGGAGCTGGAGCTATTGGCTGATAACAGCTTTCCCAGAGAATGGTGGAGTATTCATCGCTTGAACAGAGATACACTACATGGGCAAAAATGTGTGGATTCAGCTTTTTCAGCCACACCCGTTGCTGACAGGTGTATAAAAATCAAGCACACAGCCATGCAATCTCCATAGACAAACATTAGCAATAGAATGGCCTTACTGAAGAGCTCAGGGACTTTCAACCGGGCACCATCACAGCATGCCACCTTTCCAACAAGTCAGTTCGTCATATTCCTGCCCTGCTAGAGCTGCCCCAGTCAACTGTAAGTACTGTTATTGTGAAGTGGAACATCTAGAAGCAACAACGGCTCAGCCCTGAAGTGGTAGGCCACACAAGCTCATAGAACGGGATCGCTGAGTGCTGAAATGCAAAGCGTGTAAAAATCATCTGTCCCTGGTTGCAACACTCACTACCGAGTAGTTTAATCTTACTAATTTTACAAATGTTCCACCCGGAGAATATATCACTGGTCTCCCGGGTAACCCGGGATTTCCTGCCAAAACCAGAAGTGTCATTCAAAACCATTCTAAAGCGTATAAATACAGTTGAAGTCGGAAGTTTACATACACTTATGTTGGAGTCATGAAAACTTGTTTTTCAACCACTCCACAAATTTCTTGTTAAAAAACTATAGTTTTGGCAAGTCGGTTAGGACAACTACTTTGTGCATGTAAAAAAAAAATCTACTTTTGTAACAAGTGATTTTTCCAGCAATTGTTTACAAACAGATTATTTCACTTATAATTGTATCACAATTAAAGTGGGTCAGAAGTTTACATACACTAAATTGACAGATTTTAAACAGCTTGGAAAATTCCAGAAAATGATGTCATGACTTTAGAGGCTTCTGATAGGCCAATTGACATCATTTGAGTCAATTGGAGGTGTACTTGTATTTCAAGGCCTACCTTCAAACCTCTTTGCTTGACATCAGAGGAAAATCAAAAGAAATCAGCCAAGACCTCAGAAAAAATGATTTTAGACCTCCATTTGCTCCCAAGGATGAAGTCTGGTTCATCCTTGGGAGCAATTCCCAAATGCCTGAAGGTACCATGTTCATCTGTACAAACAATAGTACGAAAGTATAAACACCATGGGATCATGCAGACGTCATACCGCTCAGGAAGGAGACGCATTCCGTCTCCTAGAGATGAACGTACTTTGGTGCGAAAAGTGCAAATCAATAACCAGAACAACAGCAAAAGACCTTGTGAAGATGCTGGAGGAAACAGGTACAAAAGTATCTATATCCACAGGAAAACGAGTCCTATATTGACATAACCTGAAGGCCCGTCAGCAAGGAGGTCCTCTGGTCTGATGAAACGAAAATAGAACTGTTTGGCCATAATGGCCATCATTATGTTTGGAGGAAAAAGGGGCAAGCTTGCAAGCTAAAAAACACCATCCCAACTGTGAAGCACGGAGGTGGCAGCATCATGTTATCTTATTTTCATCATTTTAATGACATACTTAAATAATATAGGACTAGAATTAGATGCAGAAGGCTTTCACTACTCTTTACGAAGATTGAATGGTTATGGTTCTGAACAAATAACTCCTATAGCCCACTCATCTTTCAAACTACCCGTGAGTTGTAATGGCTGCTGTATTTAAGATTCAACAAAAATGAGCTTGCGTCCCTCTTTGAATAGTCTATTGGTATAAGAAATGCTAACAAAAAGAATGTCCAGCAAGCTACTCTTGTCTAGCTTTTCCTGCATGGGACTCCAACTGCTAAGGAGAGCTTTAAAGAAGAAAGGACAGCAGAGCACAGGTGCTTGCATATGTTTAACCCTTCAGTAATTTGCTAAATATAAGGCAAATACTGCATTGAATTTATTACCTGAAAGTGGTAGAAAGAGAGACTGCGAGAGAGTGCTCATGCATGCACTGATTTAAAACAACGCTATTTGAGTGATACGCTGCTTTAAAACTTTGCAACTGCAATTAAAAAATGCATGGTGTCCCCTGCAAGCCAGATGGACATGGGTAAATTAGATGCGCATTTGGTCTTTATATTACCATAGCATAGGCTAGACTGCAGAAAATGTAGGCCTACCTGTCACAAGACAAATAGTTACCATGATGTGATGATACGTTGGTCTACATGTACTGTAATCTGCGCGCCATAATGAGATGGGCTGTTTGTCCCCACCCTGAGCATTGATTCATCATGCAGAGGCCGTAGAGAATCCATATAAATAATTTATTCTAATTTACCGGTATCGCACAGTTATTTATCACGGGAAAGGGGAGTGGTTTTGGGTGGTAAATGAAGCTAAATCTCGTTAACCGGGTTCCTGCTATTCAACCCTACTACCGAGTTCCAACTGCAATGTCAACAAAATAACTGTTTGTCGGGAGCTCCATAAAATGGGTTTCCATGGCCGAGCAGCCACACACAAGCATAAGATCACCATACTCAATGCCAAGCATCTGCTGGAGTGGTTTAAAGCTCACCGCCATTGGACTCTGGAGCAGTGGAAACACGTTCTCTGGAGTGATGAAACACGGCGGATGCCAGAAGAACGTTACCTGCTCGAATGCATAGTGCCAACTGTAAAGTTTGGTGGAGGAGGAATAATGGTCTGGGGCATGTTTTTTGTGGTTCGGGTTAGGCCCGTAAGTTCCAGTGAAGAGAAATCTTAACGCTATAGCATACAACGACATTCCAGATGATTGTGCTTCCAACTTTGTGGTAACAGTTTGGGGAAGGTCCTTTCCTGTTTCAGCATGACAATACACCTGTGCACAACGCAAGATCCATACAGAAATGGTTATCAAGATTGGTCACTAATAACTCTACCTACATGTACATACTACCTCAACTAAGCAGTGCCCCCGCACATTGACTCTGTATCGGTACCCCCCTGTATATAGTCTCGTTATTGTTATTTTACTGCTGCTCTTTAATT
Source organism: Oncorhynchus kisutch (assembly GCF_002021735.2). NCBI lineage: Eukaryota > Metazoa > Chordata > Actinopteri > Salmoniformes > Salmonidae > Oncorhynchus > Oncorhynchus kisutch. Next base: position 41,103,216 of record NC_034179.2, on the reverse strand, counting down.
ACTTGTTACTTTTCTCTTATTCTTATTTTAAATGTAAATTTAAATGTAACTGCATTGTTGGTTAGGGGATCGTAAGTAGTTTGTCCTGATGGGTGACCTGAATTAGGATTAGCAATTCCTATAAACTCACTCAGATTGTCAACAATGTAACTAGGTTGAATATAAAATATCCTCTGAAATCCTCTTTGATTGATTTGATCTTAACCAATATCGTTTTAATGCTTCTGGTATTTTTGCAAATTACAGTGATCACTGTGCTATTGCCTGTGTGAGAGATGGTAAAATTCCTAAGAAATCTCCACGTGTCATTACGAAGAGAAACTGGAAGCGGTTTGATATTCAAGGTTTTTTTACATGCTGTATCTAGCATTGAATGGAATAGAATGTAATTCATCTCTGATGTTGAACTAGCCTTTTCTTCCTTCCACAACGCATTCCAGGAAGTATGCAATAGGCATGCCCCTTTTAAAAATGTCAGGATTAAGGGCAATGAGAGCTCTTGGTTTAATACGGAACTTACAAAAACCATAAGGGAACGAAATGCTATGTGGTCTAAAGCAAGAGGGACTGGTTTGGCAGATTGGATGGCTTTGTGTGGCAATGATCCGTAAATTGAAAGCAGTCCACTGCCTGAAATCTACTTCACATCATTTAAATAATCCATCCAAATTTTGGCAAGTAGTGAAAGGTTTGGAGTGCAAAAAAGATACACAGCTTCCCAAACAATTGTTGGTAGGCACACAGATTGTAACTGAGAGAACCTCCATTCTGAATGCCTTGAATCAGCATTTTTTAGATGCAGGCAGTTTATTTGAAAAGGTCAAAGGGATAATTGAGCCCCCTATGAATTTACCTGACACCCCTGTGCACTCCTTCGCCAGGTTCTCCTTTTCATCCTTCTCTGTTTCAGAAGTGTGTAAAGCCCTGAAAGAAATTGATTGGAAAAAATCCTCTGGCCCCTGATGAACTAGACCCCTGCTTCCTACACCTAGCCCCCCCCCCCCCAACATGTATTTTTAAACTCACGCTTGATGTTAAGGAAATCCTCAAGTTATGGAAATCTGCTGTTGTACTGCCTCTCCTGAAAGGTGGGGATTCTTTGCTACTTGACAACTATCGACCCATATCAAAATTGGCTGTACTGTCAAAGGTACTGGAGTCCTTAGTTAGTCGGCAGCCAAAGGCCTACTTCCAAGAAAACAACATCTTAAATGGAATGCAATCAGGTTTTAGGTCTGGCCACAGCACTGTTTCAGCAACATTGAAGGTTTTAAATGACATCCACTGTGCTCTTGATAGAAGTTACATTGTGTGTCTGTCTTTATTGATTTTTTCGAAGGCTTTTGACACCGTGATGCTGTGTTAGTGCAAAGGTTAAAATGTTGTGTAATTACTGGTCATGCTCTAGATTGGTATATAAATTACCTATCAAATAGTACACAATGCATAATGGTGGATGGTTGTAAATCATAGTGGTGTGAGTCCATACAGGTGTGCTCAGATGTTCAGCAAGGTTCTGTTTTGGGCCCACTGTTGTTCATTTTGTATATCAACAACATTAGGGATCTTAATGAAACAGTGGATGTTCATTTTTATGCAGATGGTACTGTTCTTTATTCAAGTGGTAGTAGTTTATCTTTAGCTTTTGAAAATACCCAAAAAGCATTTAACATCATACAACAGAATCTGCATGATTTAAAGCTGGTTCAAAATGCATGGTATTTTCAAATGCCATGTTACTAATCACTTGATAAGAAAGCTCAAGCTGAGAATAGGTTTTTTATTACCGGCATAAGGATTGTTTTAATTTGGAGGCCAGGAAGGAGCTGGTACGATGTACATTACTGGCAGTTTTCGATTTTAGTGATGTTATATATATATATGCAGGTCTCAACCTGAATCAACTAACCCTGAGAGCACTTGATTCAGTGTATCAGGCAGCCCTCAGGTTCATTACAAATCAAAAACGTCTAACACATCATTGTGATCGCTACAGTGCTGTTGGCTGGTCGTCATTGACCTTGCGTAGGCTTAAACACTGGTATACACTGATTTATAAGGCCATATTGGGTCAAATTCAATTTTATCTTTATCTTTTTTAGTCAGGTCGGTAAATAAATATAAATTACGGTCCCATTCTCATTTGCTTCTAACAGTGCCAAAAATTAGAACAGGTCATGGTAGAAATAGTTTTAGTTACTTAGCTCTGTGGTCCTGTAATTCTCTCTTGAACATTTAAAAATGTGATGATCTAGTCTCGTTGGTGGAGTTTAAACACTTGATCGATGTAAATATCATAGTAGAGTGTAATTGTTTTTAGGACAGCTGTTTTAAGTCAAGACTTTTGTGTTTTTAACGTAAACTGTTTTTGTTGTACTGTATGTGTGTTTATAGTTTTGTTTAATGTTGTGTTAGTGTATGGAAGATGTTTTGTCTGAAACTTTGTTCCCTCTGCTGCTATTGGACCAGGTCTCTCTTTGAAAAGAGATGTTCTCAATGAGAAAAACCTGTAAAGGTAAAAATAAAATAAAATTTTAAAAAGTAAGCATTTCACTGTACCTGTTGTATTCGGGCACATGTGACTAATACAATTTGATATGGAAGAACTTGACTGGCCTGCACAAAGCCCTGACCTCAACCCCATTGAACACTTTTGGGATGGATTGGAATGCCGACTGTGAGACAGGCCTAATCGCCCAACATTAGTGCCCGACCTCACTAATGCTCTTGTGGCTGAATGGAAGCAAGTCCCCATAGCAATGTTCCAACATCTAGTGGAAAGTCTACCCAGAAGTGTGGAGGCTGTTATAGCAGCAAAGAGGGGACCAACGCCATATTAATTCCCATGATTTTGGAAGGAAATGTTCGATGAGCAAGGGTGGCCACATACTTTTGGCAATGTTGTGTGTGGTAAAGGGAGTGAGCTAAATTCCACAGTCTGAATAGGGTAAAGGAACCTACTAGAGCAGTGTACTACAGTACCAGCATACTCTCTTAACATCCCAAATCTCCCTTCTCTTATTACCATGCTCTAAGAAAAACATTAAACCTGTCAGAACTTTTAGCTCCTCGAGAAAATGGCACATTGTTTTATATTTTATTTATAGTAATTGTATTCCCTGATATAGACTACCAAAGGCAACAGTAGCTTGCATGTAGACTAATATGGCTTGCACATTGTAAGAATGTGGTTTAGCTTTGAAAGCGTAATGCCCTACAAAACCATTTCAAGGCTCATGTCTGAGTCTAAAGAAATTGACCGTTTTTATACCTCACTGATAGTGTAACATGATAATATACGGTACATGTTGTCTCTGGAAAAAGTCCCCAAAAAACAGCTGCTTCTCTCTTTTGTAGCTGGAGGTCAAAATTCTTGCCCATAAATCACTGTGACCAAGGCAACACAGCAATCTTTGAAGATTCCATTCTGGCTCTAAAGGGCATTTCAATTACATACTCTGAAGCCAATGTTGAATTTTCATGTCCAAACCCAAATGCGTTTTGGAGAGGAAGTATGATATTCAAAATAATCTGCCAGCCTGTTTTCATAGGGCCCAACCCAATTCATTTGCTCAATTATTTTCAGATCCTTTTAACTTGCTTACAGCAACATAAAAATCAACTGCTAAAACTGATTTTTGAATAGTAATAACAAAATCATATTCCATGGCATGTGGCCAAATGAAGAGGGGTGACAACAGACAGAGTGCTTGAAGCTACTTACCAGTATCCCCTGAAAGTTCAGGGGAGTTATGGGAGTGTACAGTTTTCTAAACAGCTAATTCAGTCGAAGTCTGTATTGGGCTGTGAATGTCTTGCGCTAGGCCTACATTTCTCTTGCATACAGTCCTTGTGGCATACACACCCCTTGGGCCATGTCCCAAATACTATTCAGAGTTCAGCTGACTCTCACCTGCCAACTGATGATCCTCTCCAGAGCCCAACTCAGGAAACGGGCAAGTCGACGAGGCAGCAGTGGCCCAATGAAAACTTTTAGTATGCCACTGTTACAGTAAACAGATATACTCAAGTCGCTGCAAGCGCAAGAATGTTGCTCTCTCGCTCGTTAGCACACACTGCTGCGTACAGAAGTCTGGACTCCCACTGAATATTTGCAATTTAAATACATGCGCCTGCTCTTCGGCTTGGTTTCCGCAACATATTCTGTTACAGAGGGCGAAGGTCTTTCAAAGAAAGACAGAAGATAGTTAAAACTTTTGGGAAAGGGGAGTGCCCCATTACTTTTTGCTGGCTTGTGTCTTGTGACAACCTGCTGCAGCCTCTGCTTGTGTGGTCTTCAGTCCCCCCCAATCAGTACTGCCTCGTCAGCCATTATGCTGCGTACAAAGTGTTTCATTTTGGAGCCCGGGTGAGATCTCCCACTTATTGTGTTCAATCTGTACATATTAGGCTATACCGTGAGCTGTCAAAGGAGAGACGCTCTGCGTATGCAAATGTGCCATAAATAAGTGACGTTGGGCAGAGGGATAGCATAAATAATCCATCTGATGGAGGGGTGGGAGGGGGAGTGGATGCTTTCTCAGAGAGAAGGGATACAACCACGCAGGCAGGGAGCAACCACGCCTGTCTCTGCCCGCCCGGCGCCACCGCCCTGCTGCCCGGTCAGTTGGACTGTTCCATCACTGAACAGTGGCTGTGTTACTGAACAGATGGAAAGTGGGCCCTTGTAAAGGTGGCTGTGTACGTTTGGAGTGTTGCCCCCTTGACCTCTTCCGGTTCCCTGAGGTAAAGCCCGTCTGGCGACCCCTTGTGTGGCTCTCGCAGGGTCACAAAGGGTTAGTCTCTAATGGACACAGGACAAATCACTGGCTCGGCTAGAAATGCTGTGACAGATTGGCACTGGCCACTTTCTGCTGCCAGACTCTGTAGTAATAACGGTTCTATTGAGGTAACCTCCTCGCCTTTAAGCTCTGTATCTCTTTTCCCCTAGGCTGCTGTCACAGTCACAAGCCTGTCGACAATTGTACAATATGGTGACAGAACAACAAGGCAGCAGACTGGGGGGGATTCACTTCAGGTAATATTTCAGCTCTCCAGATGTCGACCTCTCCTCATGACAAATAGGAGGTCTGAGCAGCTCAAGTTGGGTGAAACAATGGATTCTCTCATTATTAGCTACTGCAAGGTGTGTAAGACAAGTTTGAATTTTAAACGCTGGCTGCAGGCAAGCTGTAACTGTTGGCGAAGTATCGCGGTTTAACAGTGGTGCAAAACAAATCATACAGACGGTAATGTAACCGTTGTTTAAATCGGATGTGTCATAGGCCTGTGAATTCACTCGTGGGTGTTGAAGCTGTCAAATCTGCTCCAGATCCACTCTTTGCTGCAGTGTTACGTCAATGACAGGAAGCAAAACTTACTTGGGGCTGCCTACAGTCCTATTACATTGTATCCCATAAACCTCTTGGCCTGGGATAAAACTGCTGATTAATAGCAAGTGCATATTAAAATCCAGAGCAGGCTCAAGAGCACCAGCTGCGTATCTAACCCCTTCTCACTCTAATACAGTAGCCTGAAACTAGGATAAGCAGAGGGCAGGGAGTTAGGGTCAAACATACAACATCTGGGGAACGACTCCATGGTAAATAGAGAGAATAACAAATAGACTAAGTCATAAACACCTCCTCTTGCTAGTTAACATCTGAAATGGGACAAACCTAACCGAATGGCGCAGGATATGAGGAGAGGCTTCTGCCTATCCATTGTAATTCCAACTGGTAGGGGTTTTACGGTTGGAAATTATTTAGGCATTAATGGTAATATCCTCGTAAAATTTCATGGACTCAATTATCTCAAAGGAACATTCCTTGTACTTACACAGCTTTAACCTGTGTAGATTTACATTAAATGTCATTATCCTGGAATGTGTAAGTGTGTAGTTAGCGAGGCTGTCATCTGCTCTATCAGCACCGGAGACTGCAGTGATTTTCGGTAAGTAAGGCACTCGTCAACTTGAAAGTGTACATGATTAATTTAGTCAAATGCAAGCAAATCATGCTAATGATTATGTGCTCAATAAAATATTATTCCCAGTTTTAGATTAAGTTTTTTCAGGAATCACTTATTTTCCATAAAGGGTGAATGTGCATATTATGTTTCGTATGAGTTTTGCCTCAAATAATGATTTTGTACCAGAAATGAAATAAATCTCTCTGATGACTTCTACATTCCTCTAAGGGGTGAATTATGAAGTCTCTGAAATGATTTGGTTTGGTTTAGGGCTAAACTTCACAGTGAATGAATCCTTCAATTATTTCACCTTTTTATATACTCGACAAAAACAGATGTAAGCAAAGCCAAGAAGTGAGCACTCCCACTAGGTCTATTGGATACAGTCCCCAAGCCAGTGAAAACAAACTCTTTTTAGCGTCTATTAGTTGGCACGTGCCTTGACTGAAGCCATTTATTATTAAAATGCATCAAACCTCACATTGGCAGGTGATGATGGGGAACGGGGGGCTTCGAGCTGTGAACAGGAGTGCCCTGAGGCATGAAGAAGGGTGTGAATTTCTCTGCAAACAAAGGCCAAAGTCAACTCAAGAGGATACTCCCCTAGGATTTGTGCTGCAAGGTCACAAAAAGGTCGCCAGACTTTGTGGAAAGTGCCAGGGAAGACATAGTGTTGCGACAAAAGAGGGAAGAAGGAAGCTCCTGCTCTGTTAGCTCTGTGTGCTGTGTCGATTGGGAGTAAATGAAAACAAGGTTAATGCATTCAGCTCTCATTACACCCTGCTGAAAGAGAGGGTACCACCCATATCGAGAGGCATGGCACAAGAAATCAAAACAGCGAGTTACGAGTGGAGCTCAAAGCCAACACGTTACCGGCGGACGAGATCTATTCGCCTCACTCTTTTGGAGTGAGCCATCCAGCACGCCGGAACTGATTCAATGTCACTCGATGTGTGCCCAAGCATCCTTGCTGTCCTGGTAACTTCTTAAGAGAATTTGCCAGGTGAATTAATGTCTAGCTATTCAGTGTCTGGCAACTAAATGCTATAGGGGGATGCTCTCCAGAACTGTGTGAACCTTTACGGAAAATACACCTGTGATCACATGATCTTATGTGAAGTTAATGTGGTAACATGACACTATACGTGAAAAATATTGAGCACATGTGAAACCTGATCTTGTGAAATACAAATTCAACATGTGATACCATGAAACTACACGTGACAACACTTGAATGTTTTTTACATGTAAAACAGCAAATTTCAGGTGAAAACATGTTTTTCTCCTCACATGTGAAAAGGTGGTGTTAACATGTGAACTCTAAATTGAATACATGTAAACATACAGAGTATACAAAAAATAAAAACACCTGAACAGCTTTCCATGACATAGACTGACCAGGTGAATCCAGGTGAAAACTATGATCCCTTATTAATGTCACTTCTTAAATCCAAAAGGAGGGGATGAGACGGGTTAAAGAATAACTTTTAGGCCTTGAGACAACAGAGACATGGATTGTGTGTGTGTGTGCCATTCAGAGGGTGAATGGGCAAGACAAAAGATTTAAGTGCCTTTGAATGGCGGTTTGGTAGTAGGTACCAGGCGCATCAGTTCCTGTCAAGAACTGCAACGCTGCTGGGTTTTTCACCCTCAACAGTTTCCGTGTGTATCAAGAATGGTCCACCACCCAAAGGACATCCAGCCACCTTAACAACTGTACACCACAAAATATTTACCAAAATAGTTTTCATCTACACTGAACAAAAATATAAACGCAACATGTAAAGTGTTGGTCATCCAGCCAACTTGACAACTGTGGGAAGCATTGGAGTCAACATGGACCAGAATCCCTGTGTAATGATTTCGACACCTTGTAGAGTCCATGCCCCAACGAATTGAGGCTGTTCTGAAGGCAAAAGGGAGGAGGGGTTTGGGGGGGACTGACTTTTGTACTGACTTTTCAATAAAAATCCATGTGTGATGACCTAGTGCACACAAAATGTACTTTTTCGCTGAAGCTTTCATGTACTGAATAAAAATCTAAAGTTCAATGTGATTCCATCGCATTTTCAACCAAAAACTGTTAAATAGCAAATGTGACTACTCTGGTCTTGGCACGTGCGCTCTAGCAAACAGCTCTCAGATACAAGTAGATTATTATGGACAAGAGCGAGACATTTTTTATTTGTCAAACGGGAGTCAAGCATCGATATTTATGTCACCAGAATCAGACCATCGATATTTATTGGAAAGGAGTATCAAGATCACCGTGCTGTGAAGTTCATCATAAGTTATTTAATCTGTAGCCTAATAAAACTGCATGGTTTCACACAACATATCATCGTGTGACTCCAAGTTACCTTCGATATTATGGTTATCACCATTACCTGCATAATTAACATTAACGACACCAAAATAACCCACCTGTCACGTTCTGACCTTAGTTCTTTTGTTATGTCTTTGTTTTAGTATGGTCAGGGCGTGAGTTGGGTGGGTTGTCTATGTTTGTTTTTCTATGAGTTGCTATTTCTGTGTTTGGCCTGGTATGGTTCTCAATCAGAGGCAGCTGTCAATCGTTGTCCCTGATTGAGAACCATACTTAGGCAGCCTGTTTTCACCCTTGATTTGTGGGTGATTATTTTTCCGTTTCAGTGTTTGCACCATTCGGGACTGTTTTGGTTTTCATTTTGATTCTCTTTTGTATTTTGTATTCATTTTCCATTAAATTACATTATGGATACATACCACGCTGCATTTTGGTCCTCCGATCCTTCCTACTACTCCTCCTCAGAGGAGGAAGAAGAAACCCGTTACACCACCATGTCAAACAAAGGAATTATCTGGCTGTATTTATAATATTCTTGTTTCCATCACAGCTGCCGCAATTCTTTTTCACACAGTATTACTCTACTCTTATAAAAACTTTGGATGGAAACATGGTTACTAATTTCATTGACTTATTTCAGTAATTTTAGGGTTTTCTGTATAGTTGTATAATGTTGGTGGGGCAAATAGTTCTGTTTTAAATGTTACTCCTGAATCACGATGAAAAATATCATAGTTTTTCTTTAGTGTATTATACAAAGCTGAGATTTACTTTGAAGTCCAAAGTGTAGGAATACAGGTGAAATCCGTCATTAACACAGACATGATGGAATTAACACAGACATGATGGAGTAGCAGGAAGATTGGAATGTCGTGAACCAAGAGGTTGTGAGTTTGAATCCCAGGTGAGGACATGTTGAATAATAATTACTGTATAAATAAAAACACTGACTATTTCTTGATGTTCTGGGGACATCCTAATGGCACATTTTTGTTTGAAGGGCATCACCTGTGAAATCTCATGTGAAAAATATTCAAATGAACATTTTTACCCACATATGAAACTTCATGTGAAATATCATCATATGAAGTGTTTCAAGACCACATGATTTCACGCGAAAAATTGGCCCAGCGTCATCCAAGTTAGAGGAGGGTTTGGCGGGGAGGGGGCTTTACTTGGCGCAGCGCATTCTAGCGACTCCTTGTGGTGTGCCGGTTGCCTGCAGGCTGTCTTCGGTCGTCAGTTAAACAGTGTATCCTCCGACACATTGGTGCAGCTGACTTCCTGGTTAAAACGAGAAGGGTGGTAAGAAGTGCGGCTTAGCGGGTCATGTTTCGGAGGACGCATGATTCAACCTTCGCCTCTCCCGAGTTTCAGCGATGAAACAAGATCGTAATCACGACAAAGGGGGTAAAGATTGCACACAAGAAAGAAACGGATGTATTGGCACAGTGACCAAAATCAAACTGGTTGCAAATATTCGTTTAGTTTAATTCACTAATAATAAGGCTTGTGTCGACATGCCCGGACATGAATACAATAAGCAAGCTAGCTAGTTAAGCAGATAGCCCTGTTACCTGTTCGCAAAGATTACGTTAGCTAACCCTTTCATCTGTGGTTTAAGCTAGCTAGCTATATTAGCTACTATGCTAGCTAGCTGGCTAAATAAACATGGTGCTAAACATATCAGATAGGAGCTAATTGCCAACATAGCTAGCTAACAATAGCTGTTTATCATTTTGAACATGCATCATTTTCGCCAACGAGCCATCTGACTTGCGGTAACGTTAGTTATTTACTGGTGTGCTGATCTGACCAGCCGAAATCATATCCATAAATTGACATTTGTTAGTCGGATGAGATGATTGTCGTAATAGGGAAAGAAGAAAGTGTTTTAAAATAGCTAAAAAGGTTGGCAATAGGTTTAGGTAACGAATAATCCGTCTGCATTTTTATTGACCAAGAAAGCTGCAGTTTCATGAGCATCCGTGATTACAAATCCTGACATTACGTTGGACCCATTTGCATTGATGTTATTTTATATTCTCAAACTAACAGCAGTGCCTAAATGATTTCCTTCCATACAGGCGTGACATGCTGGAGTGATGCTTCTATGCAAATGGTGTTGATCAGTAGACAAAAAAAATACAAAAAACTCCAAAATGGAAGGCAAACAGATTGTTTGTCATCTGTAGCACCATAGACTCCACTGATCAGCCAAAACAAGCTCAATAACTCAATGCATGCACACACACACTCCTATTGAATATGCATTCACCTGTATTGTGAGTAGGCCTATGCCATCTTAACATATCCAGTTTAATTAAGAGATTTACCATTCAAATACAATTATAATTGTTATGTAGCTACTAGATTGGTAAAAAATAAAGTCAAATGTATTGTTTGATTAAAAAATGTATACCTTAACACATGCAATGCTGTCTTGGAAATGTTGTCAACAAAATGTTCAAATTGAATGATATCGAATATAGGTCTAAAACATCAGCCATCGGCCTCCTTAACCACCAGAAATTGTTATCGGCCCTAAAAAAAATCCATATTGGTTGTTCTCTAATACAAAGGTCATTCCCATTTCGTCCCCTTGATGGTGTTGTCCTATTAAATAGCTGTGTATGTGTTTGGCTGTAATACTCTCTCCAACAAAACTAACTAGGAGAGATAGAGGGAGAGAAAGAGAGAGAGGGAGTGGGCTCTCTAGTGTCTACAGCAGCGTGAGTCTAGGCTGTCTCTGACTCCCAGCGCATAAGGCCCTAGAAGCGCCACTATGACCAATTGCCTTGGTGTTAGTGGCTCTGGCGCACTGACCCACCCACACCGGGCTAGGAAAGAAGAGGCAGAGACACTCGGGCATAACAATCCGAGCACAGTGGGACGCAGCTAGCAGCTCCGGCAAGTGAGCAACCCTGCTTCAGCATGACCTGTAATCGCTGAACAAGGGACTGTCTGGTGCCCAAAACATTCCATCAATCACGCTAATGGGGCCTATGAACTTAAATCCATACTGCCACTGTAACCTCTGTGACTATAACACAACACAGGGCTGGATGACAACTGTTAGCATTAGCTAGCGCAAACCAAAATGGAACGGGACAAAGAGCTACAGGGCCGATGCTACAGTAAAGTGAGCCTGGCTGAGCAGTCAAGGAAGCTTTACGTCCAAAGGAAACAGAGAGAGGGAATCTATTTGCCTTCACCGGGAATTACCACAAGTCCATTTAGCACAATATGCGCCAATCAGCGAAAGTGAAAACACCCCCTACCCCATCACTGTTAACCACCTAGCACCCCCTCAATGATCATCCCAATCCAGCTGCACCTATGTGCTCAGGAATAATGCCCATTACTGTGCCTCCGAATAGGCCCTTTCTGACAGGTGAATGTGTCTCCAAAGAAATGTTCCATGATGAAAACAGTCAGCCCTGGATGAGTATTATTCATTCATCATTCTTACAAGTTGTGGTGGCTTGCTCATTTCTCCCTAACGGCTTATCGCCAGCCTCTCTCCATCTCTACCTCTCCCTTTGAGCAATGCCTCAGCAAATCCCCATTGCTAAATGCTTTTTTCCCTGAAATCTAATGGAAGTGATTTGACTGCAGATTAATAGGCTGGCAGAGGCAAAATGCAGGGTGTGCAGCACTGTGGATATTATGCTATATACATGGCTGCATGGAAAATGATACTGGGGTGTGCTTTGAGATATGTGGTAACACCAGCTGGTAAGGTGAATGGATGCATAAACACATTTTGAACAAAGGGATATTTATTTTAAATGCCAAGTGGCTAGTGCGATTTAAGAGATGTGTTTACCGAGGCAAGTCCTGCCTCCAAGTTATCCCCCTCTTTGTCTGTTTGGGTAATAATGCCTTTGTGTTGAATGAATCTACACCCAGGGGTGAGGATAATATAACACTTTTATCTGAGGTTCATAATGGCCCTTTCTGATTTATAGACAAACTGTCAAGATGTGCCCTGATATTAAGCCAAACCCTCCGTTATTCTCTACTCACAATATAAATATTATATTGTGCTTTCACAGAACCAAGACATGGCAGCCTGGGGGACATTCTATAAATACTATATGACAGGCAACATAGGTTTTAGAGTTATCAGTGCATTCACTCGCCTTGCTCACACTAAAATCCTGCATCTCTGTACTCCGAGGGACTCTGAGGGATGGCCAAGTGTTTTCTGGCTTCACTGTGATTTGATCTCATTCAATAAGGGCTTTTCCCCTTTCAAAGGGTCCAGGTTTGTGCATGGCCAAGGGATAATGAAGGTTGGGGAGTTTAGGTGGAGAAGGAGATTGGATTGATGGGTTGACTGCATTAGAGTATGCATGCTCATACAGTGAGCTCCAAAAGTATAGGGACAGTGCATTTTTTGTTGTTGTTTTGGCTCTGTACTCAAGCACTTTGGATTTGAAATGATACAATTATTATGAGGTTAAAGTGCAGACTGTCAGCTTTAATTTCAGAGTATTTTAATCCATTACAGCACTTTTTGTACATAGTCCACCCATTTTAGGGGACCAAAAGTATTCTGACAAATTCACTTATATGTGTATGAAAGTAGTGAAAAGTTAAGTATTGGGTCCCATATTCATAGCACGCAATGACTACATCAGGCTTGTGACTACAAATATGTTGGATACATTTGCTATATGTATCTGATTACGTTGTGCCCAATAGAAATGAATGGTAAATAATGTTGTGTCATTTTGGAGTCACTTTTATTGTAAATAAGAATAGAATATGTTTCTAACCACGTCTACATTAATGTGGATGCTACCATAATTACAGATAATCCTGAAAGACTCATAATAATGATGAGTGAGAAAGTTAGACGCGCAAATACTGTATCATTCCCCACCAAAATGATAACCTCAGCTGTTATTGTAATGGTGAGAGGTTAGCATGTCTTTGGGGAATATTTTACTACTTTAATACACATAACTGAATTTGTTCCAATACTTTTGTTCCCATAAAATGGGGGACTATGTACAAAAAGTGTTGTAATTTCTAAACTGTTCAACCAACATGGATGAAAAAACCCTCAATGCAAAGCTGACAGTGCGTACTTTCACCTTATAGTCATTGTATCGTTGATTCAAACTCTGGTCGTATGATGGTTATTATTTTTGTGTTCATAAAGCCTACAGCCTATTCAAGAGACCCTAGAGAGATCCCCAAATAGGCACACACTGTTGAATCAACATCACTTTAATAAAATGACGTTGAATCAACATTGTTTCCACATCATTTTAATAAAATTACCTTGAACCAACATGGAGTTGGTTCAATGATGTCCGGTCAGGACAGCACCAAAATAAAGATGTCCAAAAGACATTGCCTTCAGTATATGCTTAGTGGGATCTCACTGCTTGCTTGTGCTACATGCGAGCAGTTTATGGCAAAACAAAATCTTGGTCGACCGAGAGTCGTGCCTTTTCTTTTTTATACTTTAAATGTTTAAACACATTTTTCCATATATAGACAGACACACCCTGTGTGTTTGAATAAAATCAACTACATATGTGACTCGTTTCAGGAAACTAGGCATATGTCGCACGTCACTACTTCATAGGAGAGCCATTTGAACAAACTCTTTTTTAATGAAAATGCGTTTCTGGGCAGAAATGCCTTCTGGAACATGTGAACTTTAATGTGCCTTAATAAGAAAAGCGTATGCCATCTGTACGTACAAATAAAATGGTTAAATTACAAGCCTGGTTGGTTTAGCCATGGAAAAAGTTAGGAACCTTCCCGCTAGCCATGATTGGCTGAGATGGATGTGCTGGAAATGCTGAGAGCTTGGATTGGTCTGCCATGTATCACACTTCTGTCTATAACATGAGCTGGTCAGTATTTGTAGGTAATCCTTTCTAATGCAGCTTTTTTTTAAGATATCAAAGTGTTGCTCTCCACTTTCTGGAGGACCGAGTTTTGAAAAATAGTGGAAGTGTCACGCCCTGGTATTAGTATTTTGTGTTGTGTTTATGTATGGGGGTTTTTCGTAGGTTTTGGGATTGTGGCTTAGTGGGGTGTTCTAGCAAAGTCTATGGTTGCCTGAGGCGGTTCTCAATCAGAGGCAGGTGATTCTCGTTGTCTCTGATTGGGAACCATATTTAGGCAGCCATATTCTTTGAGTGTTTCGTGGGTGATTGTTCCTGTCTTTGTGTTAGTTGTCACCAGATAGGCTGTATAGGTTTTCACGTTCCGTTTGTTGTTTTTGTATTGTTCGTTTTTTCTTCGTTATTAAAGATGTATCGAATTAACCACGCTGCATTTTGGTCCGACTCTCTTTCGACGGGAGAAAACCGTAACAGAATTACCCACCACACCAGGACCAAGCAGCGTGGTGACAGGCAGCGGCAGCAGGAGAAACCAAGGTTGGAATATACGACTTGGGAGGAAATAGACAGGTGGGCGGTCGACCCAGAGAGAGTGCCGGAGCCCGCCTGGGATTCGCTGGAGCAGTGCGAAGAGGGCTATAGGAGAATGGAGTCGAAGAGACAAGCACGGCGGCGCAGAAGGAAGCCCGAGAGTCAGCCCCAAAAATGTATTGGGGGGGGCTCAGGGAGAGTGCGGCAGAGTTAGGGTTCAAACCTGAGCCAACTCCCCCTGTTTATTGTGAGGAGCCAAGGAGGAGACCAGAACCAGAGCCGGTGTTGGAGGTGAGTGAAGCAGAGACTGTGAAGGAGTTAATGGGGAAAGTGGAGGAGAGAGTTATGAGGGAGTTGCTAGGTTGGTGCTTTAGATACGATATTCGCCCGACGGAGCGTGTCGGGGATTTGATGGCACCTGGGTCTATGCTCCATACTCGTCCTGAGGTGCATGTTAGTCGGCTGGTGAAGAGTGTGCCAGCCTCACGCACTAGGCCTCCTGTGTACCTACCTAGCCTTGCACGTCCTGTGCCAGTCCTGCTCTCAGGCTCTCCAGTACACCTTCACGGTCCGGTCCATCCTGTGCCACCTTCACACACCAGTCCTCCGGTGGCAGCTCCTCGCACCAGGCTTCCTGTGCATGTCCTCGGCCCAGTACCACCAGTGCCAGCACCACGCACCAGGCCTTCAGTGCGCCTCGCCTGTTCAGCGCTGCCAGAGCCTTTCTCCTCTCCAGCGCTGTCGGAGTCTCCCGCCTGTTTAGCGCTACCAGAGCCTTCCTCCTCTCCAGCACTGCCGGAGTCTCCCGCCTGTTTAGCGCTGCCAGAGCCTTCCTCCTCTCCAGCGCTGCCGGAGTCTCCCAGCTGTCTAGCGCTATCAGAGCCTTCCTCCTCTCCAGCGCTGCCGGAATCTCCCGCCTGTTTAGCGCTGCCAGAGCCTTCCTTCTCTCCAGCGCTGCCGGAGTCTCCTGCCTGTTCAACGCAGCCAGAGCTGCTAATCTGCATGGAGAAGCCAGAGCTGCCAGTCTGCATGGAGCAGCCAGAGCTGCCAGTCTGCATGGAGCAGCCAGAGCATCCAGTCTGCATGGAGCAGCCAGAGCTGCCAGTCTGCATGGAGCAGCCAGAGAACCAGTCTGCATGGAGCAGCCAGAGCTGTCAGTCTGCCATGATCTTCCAGATCCGCCAGTCAGCCAGGATCCACCAGTCAGCCAGGATCTTCCAGATCCGCCAGTCAGCCAGGATCCGCCAGTCAGCCATGATCTTCCAGAGCCGCCAGTCAGCCAGGATCTGCCAGAACCACCAGCTAGCCAGGATCCGCCAGTCAGCCAGGATCTGCCAGAACCACCAGCTAGCCAGGATCTGCCAGAGCCTACTACCTGCCTGAGTTTCCTCTCAGTACTGGGCTTCCTCTCGGTACTAGGCATCCTCTCAGTGCTGAACTTCCCCTCAGTGCTGAGCTTCCCCTCAGTCCCGAGCTTCTACCTCAGTCCCGAGCTGCCCCTCAGTCCAGTGGGGTCCTTGGTGAGGGTTATTAGGCCAAGGTCGGCGGTGAGGGTCGCCAATCAAAGGACGCGTTACAGGGGGACTAAGACTTGGTTGGAGTGGGGTCCACGTCCCGAGCCGGAGCCGCCACCGTGGACAGACGCCCACCCGGACCCTCCCCTATGGGTTTAAGTGTGCGGCCGGGAGTCCGCACCTTGGGGGGGGGGTTCTGTCACGCCCTGGTCTTAGTGTTTTGTGTTTTCTATATTTATTTGGTCAGGCCAGGGTGTGACATGGGTTTATTTTGTGTTGTGTTTATGTATGGTGTTTTTTCGTAGGTTTTGGCATCGTGGCTTAGTGGGGTGTTCTAGCAAAATCTATGGTTGCCTGAGGCAGTTCTCAATCAGAGGCAGGTGATTCTCGTTGTCTCTGATTGGGAACCATATTTAGGCAGCCATATTCTTTGAGTGTTTCGTGGGTGATTGTTCCGGTCTTTGTGTTAGTTGTCACCAGATAGGCTGTATAGGTTTTCACGTTCCGTTTGTTGTTTTTGTATTGTTCATTTTTTTCTTCATTATTAAAGATGTATCGAATTAACCATGCTGCATTTTGGTCCGACTCTCTTTCGACGGAAGAAACCCGTAACAGGAAGGCCCAGTGGAATTAGAGTATGATAGTTAAGGATAAAAATTCTGGCCTTTGATTGCAAATGTGCAGAGGGAATCAAAATGAGAACACATAGAAGGCTGCATAAATCACCTGTCTCCAGATTATATCTTCAAACTAAGGGCAACCATGGCATCTGTGACAGAGAGGGAGAAGAGTCCATCCATGTATACGGGTAAGATTTTCAGATATTACACGATTCTAATTTTGTAAGAAAGTCGTTTTCATTTCAAGTTAAAGCATACTGTTAGGAAGCTAGCTAACATTAGCTGGCTGGCTTGCTAGCTAGTGTATGATCTGTGTAGTAATATTATTCGTATCTCAGAGCCATTTGCATTGCTATTTATAGCCTAATGTTAGCTATCTAACATTGAACTTGGTTGGTTAGCTACCTGCAGATTCATGCAGGGTAGTAACATTATGAGTTGGGATTATGGTTTATTGTTTAGCTAACTAGCTACATGTCTAAACAAAAGACTCCACTCTGCAAGTAACCATTTCAATATAATGTTCATGATGTCACTGTGACAACTGTTGGTAAAGTCGCTCTGGCTATCTACTCAGATTTCAGAACACTCTCGTCTGAGTGTGATAGAGCGCAGAATAACTGACAAATTTACGGATGCTCAACACCCGTTAAACTCTTGTAACAAGGGGGCAGTATTTTCATTTTTGGAAAAATAACGTTCCCAAAGTAAACAGGATATTTTGTCAGGACAAGATGCGAGAATATGCATATAACTGACAGCTTAGGATATAAAACACTCTAAAGTTTCCAAAACTGTAAAAATATTGTCTGTGAGTATAACAGAACTGATATTGCAGGAAAAAGCCTGAGAAAAATCCAATCCGGAAGTGACTCATGTTTTGAAAGCTCTGCGTTCCAATGCGTCCCTATTGAGCAGTGAATGGGCTATCAACCAGATTACTTTTTCTACGTATTCCCCAAGGTGTCTACAGCATTGTGATGTAGTTTTACGCCTTTAGGTTGAAGAATACCCGTAAGCGGCTACATTGTGTAAGTGGTCACCTGATGGCTCTCAGAGTGATTCTCGCATAGAATACAGAGGTAGCCATTTTTCCTTTCGCTCCTACTGAAAAACCAATTGTCCCGGTGGATATATTATCATAAAGATATTTGAACAACACCTTGAGGATTGATTATAAACAACGTTTGCCATGTTTCTGTCAATATTATGGAGCTAATTTGGAATATTTTTCGGCGTTGTCGTGACCGCAATTTCCGGTCGATTTCTCAGCCAAACGTTAAGAACAAACGGAGCTATTTCGCCTACAAAAATAATATTTTGGGAAAAAAGGAACCTTTGCTATCTAACTGGGAGTCTCGTGAGTGAAAACATCCGAAGCTCATCAAAGGTAAACGATTTAATTTGATTGCTTTTCTGATTTTCGTGACCAAGTTACCTGCTGCTAGCTGGACATAATGCTATGCTAGGCTATCGATAAACTTACACAAATGCTTGTCTTGCTTTGGCTGTAAAGCCTATTTTGAAAATCTGAGATGACAGGGTGATTAACAAAAGGCTAAGCTGTGTTTCAATATATTTCACTTGTGATTTTCATGAATATGAATATTTTCTAGTAATATTTATGTGTGTTGCGTTATGCTAATTAGGGTCAGTTGATGATTACGCTCCCGGACCCGGGATGGGGTGTTACAACAGGTTAAATGGCCGGTGTCAGTAAACATAGGCAAAAAGCGTAATTAGAGCCAGTCGCCAACACTCTGGATAACATAAAAACAGCCTAACTAGCTCTGCTAGGGCGAGTAAAATGGTCAGAGTGAGCTGTTCTCTCATGTGTCTGGAAGTAGCTAGCAAGCTAATTAGCTTGACTACTGCTGTTAGGCCAGAACGCTCGGATCAACCCTACTCTTCGGCAAGAGTGTCAAGTGTATGCTCCGAATGCTCTGATAGCGAAACACTCTGAGTTTACGAATGCCCAGGGCGCACTCTGGCACTCCAGATTGATTTTACGAATACACCCGTGGTATAAACTAGTCTTTAGACTTTAAATCTTGGTTGTTTAGTACATGCCCTCACATGTGAATCCTTAAAGAGATGGGTGGGACTAAGGTTTAAAACCTGTTAGGGAGGCAGCGAATTTTCGCAGCTTTTTGTTAAAAATCGCGCAAAATTTCAACGTCCTGCTACTCATGCAAGGAATATAGTAAATGCATATAATTAGTATGTGTGGATAGAAAACACTCTGAAGTCTCTAAAACTGGTTAAATCATGTCTGTGGCTATAACAGAACGTGTTTAGGAGGCAAAATCCCAAGGAAAACTGTTCACCAAAAACACAAAAAAAATATCCATCCGCCAGTCTCTGTATTGTCTATGGCTAGGGAAAATAGATAGAGTCCCGTTTACAATGCCTACAGCTTCCACACGATGTCGCCAGTACTGGCAATTCAGTTGTAGTTTATCCTTGGTGGGATGAGGAATAGGCACTTCCTGTCTTGGGGTCCACCGAAGGAAGTTATGAAAGGGAGAATATGGACGATGATTTCAACACTTGCTGCTATCGAATACAGATCTCCCCGTGATCAATTTGATCGATTATTAACGTTTATTAATACCTAAAGTTGGTTTACAAAGGTAGTTTGAAGTGTTTTGTCAAAGTTTATAGGCAACTTTTTTAATTTTTAAAAACGCTTTTTGCTTTTTCCTGGATCAGACGGGCTTCATAAATCATTTAATCGGAAAAAAAGACCCAATTGTGATGTTTATGGGACATATAGGAGTGCCAACAAAGAAGCTCGTCAAAGGTAATGAATGTTTTATATTTTATTTCTGCGTTTTGTGTAGCGCCGGCTACGCTAATTATTTCTGTTTACGTCCCCTTTGGGTATTTCGGGGGTTGCATGCTATCAGATAATAGCTTCTCATGCTTTCGCCGAAAAGCATTTTACAAATCTGACATGTTGGCTAGATTCACAACGAGTGTAGCTTTAATTGAGTACCCTGCATGTGTGTTTTAATGAAAGTTTGAGTTGTATCGAGTACTATTAGTTGGCGCTCTGAAATTTCCGCTGATTTGGTCCCTGTACAGGGACAGCAGCCGTATTAAGAGGGTGTGAACGATGCGGAATGGGTGTAGACAAAGAAGAGCTCTACAGTAGGTTTACAAAAACATTCAAGGGACATTTTCTCAAAAGTTTATCAACTTTCAAAGCATAATTACTTTCCCATTGTTCCTCAACTGTAGAGTATGATATGCCATTTTCTAGCTCTGAGTCTCTACTTTTATCCAATGCAAATTTTGCTACATAAGACTGAATTGAACTGGTAGGTCACATATACACTGAGCTTGTCTGATGCTTTAACCACACTGTTTGATTAAATAATTAAGACACACAAATGACTCAAGAAAGAACCCGATGGTCACACTGTGTTAAAAAAAAATGACAGCAAGTGCCTGTGTGACTGTCGCACATTGTCTCGCTCTCCTCCCTACTGCAGCAAAGAAGGCACCACAGCTGTCCGTGCTGAAGCTGCAACATCATGTCAGCCATTTAGATTCTTATACTTGTTTCTGTTACCAAAATCCCTCATTTGTTTAGGAAAAACATTCCCTATTCCCTAAACTCTTGCTCTCTTTACGTGACACATGTATGCATGTGACCAATAGGGCCTGACCTATAGCCTATCATAATCACATCAATAAATTGTTCATAATAAACTTCGAACACAGTAACACGTGACAGCAAAATGGATGCGGAGGACGTGAAAAAGGAACTCGAATTGGGCGAATGTTTACTGGTTGCTCAGGAGGGAAAGGGGAAGTCAGATCTGTGGAAGACATTTGACTTTTGTGGAAACTACTGGAGATCAAGAAAAAGAAGGGTATAGGAGCAAGCTTTGCGTGAATATTATGTGTGCCAAACAGTTGTTGATAGATTACAATATTACAATTTTTTCTGACCATTTGGAACAGTGTTAATTAACACTAAATAAATAATTATACCAGAGAGCCTGTTCTAACAAAATGATATATAAAGCATTTATTACAGCAGACTAAAAACAGTTGCATGCATTTGTGCATTGCGGTTTATTTATTGTTTAGGCTAATTATTCAAAGCTTATTTCATTTAAAAACTAAAATGCTTGATTGCATTTCAAAGCTTGGTTAGCTATAAATGAGGCTGTTTTCAACACATCCACTGTTTTAGAATGACTCGTGCAAGAGAAATAAACATTCAATCAGTACTAAGTGAATGAACAACAAAAACATTGTGTCATCATCAGCTTGTCGGTTTAAATAGTGTCAAGTTGATGGTTAACAACAGGGTTAGTAGCGTTACTGCCCGTATATAGGAAGATTGTGGGTTAGTGTCCCAGAGGAGACATGTTGACCATTCTCTTTCGTGTATAGTTTTGACACCCCCCTCCCAGTCCCGACACACACACACACACACACAAACATACCGGTACGCACACGCATGGTGTGTGTGTATTTTCATTTATTAGCCTTTGGGTTTGTTGGGTATTGTTGAGTGGCAAGGGAAAGGGAGTGTGATGTGTACTAGTACTGCACGTGTCTTGCTACTACAGAGGAGAGAACTGTGAAGAGACCTGCCCTCAAACTTTCAAGGAAGAAGTCGTTGCCCTCATCTGTCAGATGCCATCTTTACGGTACATCCCAGGGACACACGGCTGAAAGGTAGGGTTACGCAGGCTTTTATGTTCAAGCCCACTTCTACCACACCTGCAAATAGAGATGGCCCGAGCGCTCAGTCATTCAGCTGGGGTGTAGCATGCCAATTGCACACTTCCTCAAAACTTGAGACTTCCGTGGCATTGTGTTGTGTGACACAACTGCACATTTTAGAGTGGTCTTTCATTGTCCCCAGCACAAGCTGCATCTGTGTAATGATAGTCTTGTTTAATCAGCTTTTTATATGCCACACCTGTCAGGTGAAGGATTACCTTGGCAAAGGAAAAATGTTCCCTAACAGGGATGTAAACAATTGTGTGGACAAAATGTGAGAGAAATAAGCTTTTTGTGTGTATGTAACATTTCTGGGATCTTTTATTTCAGATGTTGCGTTTATATTTTTGTTCAGTATAGAACGCTATGGACTCACCAGCCCCCGCGTTCTCCCTTTGTGCTATTTACAAACAAACACGTGACTGCCTCAACTGTTCTGGGGAACCATGGTAAGCTTCATAATGTAAAATAATGTGACAGGTGAAATGAAGAACGCAATCTGCTTTATCTCCTAACGTATTACATAAGTTGAAAAGTAGCTACAAATATTCTAATGTATTGACGGTATTGAAAAACCATCCTGTGGCTTTTTCCAAATACCCCAGTAACTGGATACTACCCAAGCATAATCATATCAGCATGTAAGTACCGTGATAATATCGTATTGTGAGGTCCCTGGCAATTCCCAGCCCTAGTTATTATTGTAGCGTCACCATTTATTTAAAAAATAAATATATACAAAAACAAATACAAATAAGCTACATATTCATTTGACAGAGGTAATAAACTGTCCATTGATCAGCAGAGCGATTGATATAACAGGAGCATGTTTGTAAAACAAATGGTTTAGAGCTTATGTCAACATCACACAGTTAAGCCAACAGTTTCAGGAATGCAGACAGGCTCTATCTGAGTAACTGTGTCCAACACACCGACACCTGTTATGTTGGGCACCTACTGGCCAAAAAAGGACGTTATGAAATAAATAAAATATCTAATCTACTACAAGACAAAATAGCTCACTCAATCAAGCCTGGTGGTCTTGTAATAAAAGTCAAGCTTGCTTTCATGTAATAAAAACAAGCTTGAAAAGGCAGTGGAAAGGGATAATGTCAGTGTGGTGTGTGAAGAATGCAATAGTTATTAATTAGGCTGTTTGAGAAGGTTTGAATCCTAAGCAACCTGCCTACACATGGTTTGAAGAACAATAGACCAACATAGTTACTGTAGTTGGTCAAAGCTGTGTGCTGGAAAACCTTGGTAGAGCCAGGGTGGAGTAGGTATTGTGGTGCTTGTGAATTTACTTTATTTTTCAGCTTCAAACCCATGCCTATCTCCCACTTGAAATTTAGTTTTACATTTTAAGAGCGTGGCAGTGCACTGTCACAAGTGCAGCAATCTTAACCAACCCTCATCCCTCCCCTACTCCAGTCCACTTTTACTAAACAACCAGTCAAAAAGCAAACTAATCAAACTCCTCCAAAAGTTCAACTATCCAAGCCAAATTCTAAATGCCATGCTTCTGTGAAGCCGTTTTTTCGAGCACAGACTCTCCTCTTCCAATTTGAGTGGGCGGAATTCTGATTGTCTACCCCATATGCCAGCAGAATAGAGGGAAAATTCTTGCGTCCTCTGTACGCCCAATATTAGCATCATTCGAAACAAAACAGCATCTGGCACACCATCACAGCTCGCTGCTTACCCTCTCAAATGATTTAATTACAAGGCTCCAGATGAGTATGTATTTTAAGCCGTCATTATCTGCCGGAGCGCGCACGTGCTTGGAGAATTGCAAATGTGGCAGGTTTGCATCATATCAAACGTCTAATGGTGCCAGCCAGTAGAACGTGGCAAAACCAGCCACAGGCTTTTTTTTATTGACTGATGATAATTTGGGGGGGGGGGGGGGGGATCGTACAAAAACATGGATTAAAATCGAATCAAGGGCTAATCAGCTCGCATAAATGGTAAAAAATGTGTTTACCATTTATGCTGTTTACAGCAAAGTCCAATGATCACCACAGGTGGTTGAGCCAACGAGTCTCTAAAGACTGAGTTAGTGGATTTTACATTTAAATAGCCTACTCCTCCCACTACAGCTCCAAAACAGATATAAACACCCTTAAAATACCTTTACTTCTCAATTTCTCTCAGCTTCCATACACTCAAACAGTGCTAATAGAGCCAACGAGGCAGTGAAAAAACAAATCTTCAATGTATCCTTCTGAACTCGATGACGTTGTTCAGTACATTCACACTACAGGTTTAACTCAGCATGAGGCAGTAGTCTGCATTGAGTCACTGAATGGTTAAATAGGAGTTGAGCATAACAGCAAAAATCCTGTTTGATATATGCTGATATGATTTTTCTGACCGTCAGATAAATCACTAGGAATCGGTCTGGCAGTGCCTGTTCTCCCCCTTCCTCTACACTCTCAGAAAAAAAGTATTCCAAAAGGGTTCTTCGGCTGTCCCCATAGGAGAACCATTTTTGGTTCCAGGTAGAACCCTTTTTTGTTCCAGATAGAACTCTTTTGGGTTCCATGTACAACCCTCTGGGGAAAGGATTCTTTCTACATGAAACCCAATAGGGTTCTAGCAGGAACCAAAAGGGTTCCTCAAAGGGTTTTCACAGCCGAATAACCCTTTTAAGTTCTAGATACACTCTTGTAAAAAAAAAAGGTGCTAACACATGGCCTACAGTATCCTTGAAACATCCGAAAAGGAAGTGAGGAAGTGAGGAAGTGTGTATCTTTGGGGAGTTATTGTACCATAAATCAAATATTTCCCTGTGTCGCCAAAGAGCAGCAGTGAATCACTGACCCAAATACTCTCTCAGGGCTAGCCAGTATGGAAAAAGGTGGCTCGGTGTACCTGTCGATAAATTAATAAAATCCTGCAATCTAAAATGTAACACCTGTTTTGATGTTGTATGTAAGTGCTAAGCCTACATCAAACGTTTTTTTTTAAATGTGTATTATTATTTTGCTACAGTCATTGAGTGTGGTGTCTCCTTTCATAGTAAGCACATCTTGTGTGAAATAATTTCCTGTTCACATTTTAGCTACATTTTATGAATTATTATTTGACATACAAGATGTCTTAATAGACGTTCCTGAATCACTCCTGTTGACTTTCCATTGTATATAATTCCCTTGTGGCTTTGGGTTCACTGAATATTTTCCAGACACCTAGGAACACTCATGCTGAGAGTGGAGGCGAATTCCTGGCCCAAAAACGCAGGACACCTGACAGGCCGGTGGAATTTCTTAATTAATCACTAAGACCGTGTTCCACAACATGAGGATAACTGTCAAGACCGCTCTCATAACCGTCTGGCCCAGTTCTGTAATCTGTAGTAGGCCAAATGCATAACTGACTGGGTTTAGGCCTTGAGAATACACTTAGGCTTTAGGCGGATGTAGAAATGTTGGTCAAATGTTAAACAGATGGACTGCATACTGGATGTGCCTAACTCAATTTCAAGTGGAGATTTGTGATGCGGAGGCGTTTTGCATAACAACTTGTTAACCCGACCTGGTTAACCCCCCTAAGCATGGAAAAGTGTTTGCATTTGGTTGCACACAAACTTGTTCTCAGCTGGATGACTGCTTCCAACTGACATCCAACACTCCAAATGGGGGAAAAAAGATAAATGAAATACTGGAAAGACTTCCCCCAAATGTGCACCATCTCTCTCCACTTAGTCCTGAACAACATCTGCTTGAGTATGTTGCTTTGCGAGTGTATTGGAGTGTGTGCCTAATGTTTAAATGTGGTGGAGCTAGGCCTCTTATCGCACACATACTTACCCACTGTAAATGGTCTGCAGCAAATAATAAGCAAGGCTCCACGTTTAGCATATTTGTGACTCACCACCTGGATTTGGTCTTATGTGGCAAAATTTGAAATTTAGTTTTTTTTGCATTGGTACAAAGTAGAGACTCAGAGCTACAAAATTGTATTTCATACAATGCATTTTTGAGGAACAATGGGAAAGTAATTCTGCTTTGAAAGTTGAAACACTCACTTTTGAGAAAAGGGCATTTTAGTGTTTCGGTGAGAGAGCTCCTCTTTGTCTACACCCATTCAGCATCATTCACACCCTCTTAAGCTTTAGCCACACCCATCTCCTTGTGTTCAGAGCACACACTTGACGCTCTGGCCGATGATTTGTTTACTTCTGGATAGCATAAAAACAGCCTAACCAGCTTTGCTGGCAACAATTCCATTATGCCTCTTTGCTGACGTTTACCCATATTCCCATATTCAACGGGTGTTCTACACTTTAGCTTGAGACACGTCGCTAGCTGCCTAGGTTAACAATTAAACTAGCTCAGGAAACAACATGTAAGATCACACACATCACGTCACGCCACCTAACGTTAGCTAGTTCAACAACAATGAACAGTGCCAAATCATGTCATTACTACCCTGCATCAAGCTGAATGAATAATAATAATGTCATACACGCAACGTTAGCTAGCTAACAGTACACTTTACCTTAAGACATGTTGCTAGCTAGCTCGGTAAACAATGAACCTAGCTAGGTAAACAACATGTAATATCACTCGTTAGCTAACGAGCCAGCCATCTAACATTAACTAAGGAGCCAGCCAGCTAACGCTAGCTAACAGTACAATTGAGCTTGAAATGAAACAACTTTATGTCAAAATTAGAAACATGTAATATCTGAAAATGTCTTAACATCATGCATGGTGGACACGTCTTCCTGTCACGGATCCATGCCACAAATGCCCTTAGTTTGAAGATGTAATCCAGAAACGGGTGTTTCCCATCTCTTCAGCTGTCATACTCTAATTCCACTGATTTCAAAACTCGATCATTCAGAAAGTGGAGAGCAACACTTATGTAGCTACATAAAAAATAAATAAAAAAATCTGCATTAGACAGGATTACCAACACAGACTGACCAGCTCAAATAAACAAAAGCCTTCTATTTGGTAGACCAATCCAAACTCATCTCTCAGCATGTCCAGCCCACTCATTATCTCAGCCAATCATGGCTAGTGAGAAGTTTGCTGTCTTTTATGTGACTTAACCAACAGGGCTCGCAATTTAACAATTATATTCGTATT
The DNA here is from genome assembly GCF_002021735.2 of Oncorhynchus kisutch. Lineage (NCBI taxonomy): Eukaryota > Metazoa > Chordata > Actinopteri > Salmoniformes > Salmonidae > Oncorhynchus > Oncorhynchus kisutch. The sequence goes on along the minus strand of NC_034179.2, from coordinate 41,076,537 downwards.
TACAGATGCATAAAAATGTGTTATTAAGGCACATGAAAGTTCACATGTTCAAGAAGGCATTTCTGCCAAAAAACGCATTTTGATTTTATAAAAGTTAATTATTCTCTCAAACTACTCTCCTGTGAAGTCGTGACTTGCGACATACGTCTAGTTTCCTGAATCGGGTCACATTAACACTTTAAGTCCTACAATTGTGGCTTATAATTTCTATAACTCAATGATACTTTCTGAGTCAGACTTTTCTCTTTTCCCTTCAAATACCCTTGGGGACCCAATTAAAAAATTATATTAATAGTTCCTCATTTCAGTTCTCGGTTTGCCAAAAGAACGGCATCCTTTGCTTGTCCCCAATGCACACATTCCCTCCTCATGGGCCATCAGGTTTTATGGATTAATTTAAGAATGTGGAGAAATAAGAGGCTTAATCAGCTTTCCTTATTCAAACAGGAGGTTTCTCTCAGACAGCCTCTGCCCCTGACTGTAGTAACTGTAAGGGATGTCATGTCTAAACGAGCCAGGATGTAAAATGCTTCCCACCAGCATGACAACCCACTAATTACAGTGAAAATCAGCCAGCTATGCTGATGATATGGCCGCCATAAAAAAAAGCAGGTGGCCATGTTCAATGGAATAGAAAGACTAAATGAAATAAGAGCCAGGTTTCCACAAGAGCCCCTTGTCATTTTTTTCATTCTTCTTCCTCCACCCCAATTCCTTGAAATGAAATACAATTAATCCATTAGCAATTGTGAAATTTAATTTGGAAATCTAGCAAATGAAATAAATCAAAAGGAAGTGTCTTACAGCTGCGAGGGTTAGGGAGTCAGGATGATGGATTGGGGTCCCATTATTCACGATTTGTTATTCAATAAATCATTGATGTGTTCTATGAATAACTGTGGTGAGGGACAGAGAGTGAAGGACCGGGTGGGCAGTGTTGCTGACGCGGCAAATTGTGTGCTGGTATATTCGTGATACTCAACGCACATTCAACGTGGCTCATTGTGTTGCACACGGCCTTGCATACAATAGCCCCAAGTATGATTTATTGGCCTGCGTTGTGGCTCACTCTAAGGTGACTGGCTTTTGCCTCTCGTACAGTATGCCACAACTCCACCCCTTTCTAACTTAAGAGACTTCTACAAACCAATACAGCTGGGAACTTTACCAATAAAAGCTCCACTGGGGGATCTTTTTCTTTGTACAAAATATCAAGCCCGGAGATTCATTCTGAAGGAGACCTTGTGGTTAACAAAATTGCTAAACCCAATAATGTTGGCAACTTCGATTGACAGGCCAGACAATATTCAATAGGAAGACGAGGTACCAAATCCATGGTCTGTTGTTGGAAATCACGTTGAAATATATTTTTAAGCCCTGGTATACAAGAGAAAACTACTAGCTTATATCTCAACACATAAACAACTCTGTATATCTGACATCTAGCCAGATCAAATGTACTGGTCTGAGAAATTGCAATATGTTGGCCTGAGATAAGCCTAGGCATCATTTGTCTCCATATATCCAAGCCCCCATTAAAAACTCAAAGTGAGTTATTAACAATAACAGGAGAGTTCAAGAGGCTTGAATGAAACAGGCTAGGAAGCAGCTGGTGTGTGTGCTGCAGAGCCGCTGCAAAAGCATTTACTAGCAGTTGATCAAGGCATCTCTCCTCTTTCCCTCTCTCTCTTTCTGTCTCCTCCTCCCCCTCCTCCTCCACCTCTACATGACTCTCTGCCTTTAGGCTAAGTGATGCATCACTGTGCGAGGCTGGGCGTCGCTCTAGCAATGTCACTGACACAACCAGAGACAACAACTCGTGTCAGGATGGATTCTGATCACTTTACCCCTTGCACCAGCACCTCGCCACCTAAATTTTGCAAGGGGTTGGACACAGGGCTTCCACTATCATCCATCCGTGTATGGCCCTCATAACCCCCTATGGCTGGGTCGGGCCACTGTTTACAACCTAGGCCCCCTGAAATAAATGAATGACAAAGATGAAAAAAGGGAAGAGAGAAGAAAGATGGAGGCAGAGTGAAGAGATTTGAGGGAGAGAGAGGAAGAGAGAGACAGAAAGAGACAAGGAGAAGCAGGAGTATGAGAGAGACCTTAGAAAAGGAAGGGTCAGTTGAACATGTCTGATCACCTGGAAAAGTGATCAGTCAAGAGGGGCCTGGAGAAAGGGAGCAGGGAGCCTGCACATTTCCCTGATTAAATTAGGTTAGGGAGGGGAAACCTTGAGAGGTGGGGGCCACAAGAAATCTGAACTCATCATGAGTCTGTGTTAGAGGTCGACCAATTAATCGGAATGGCCCATTAATTAGGGCCGATTTCAAGTTTTCATAACAATCGGTAATCGGCATTTTTGGACACCGATCACGGCCAAATACATTGCACGAGGAGACTGCGTGGCAGGCTGACTACCTGTTATGCGAGTGCAGCAAGGAGCCAAAGTAAGGTGCTTGCTAGCATTAAACGTATCTTATAAAAACAATCAATCTTAACATAATCACTAGTTAACTACACATGGTTGATGATATTACTAGTTTATCTAGCTTGTCCTGCGTTGCATATAATCGATGTGGTGCCTGTTAATTTATCATTGAATCATAGCCTACTTCAACAAACGGTTATTTAACAAGCGCATTTGCGAAAAAAGCATTGTCGTTGCACCAATGTGTACCTAACCATAAACATCAATGCCTTTCTTAAAATCAATACACTGAGGTATATATATTTTTTAAACCTGCATATTTAGTTAAAAGAAATCCAGGTTAGCAGGCAATATTAAACTAGGGAAATTGTGTCACTTCTCTTGCGTTAATTGCACGCAGAGTCCGGGTATATGCAACAGTTTGGGCCGCCTGGCTCGTTGCAAACTAATTTGCCAGAATGTTAAGTAATTATGACATAACATTGAAAGTTGTGCAATGTAACAGGAATATTTAGACTTATGGATGCCACCCGTTAGATAAAATACGGAACTGTTCGGTATTTCACTGAAAGAATAAACGTTTTGTTTTCGAAATGATCGTTTCCAGATTTGACCATATTAATGACATAAGGCTCGTATTTCTGTGTGTTATCATGTTATAATTAAGTCTATGATTTGATATTTGATAGAGCAGTCTGACTGAGCGGTGGTAGGCAGTAGCAGGCTCGTAAGCATTCATTCAAACAGCACTTTCGTGTATTTGCCAGCAGCTATTCCCTGTGCTTCAAGCTGTTTATGACTTCAAGCCTATCAACTCCCGAGATTAGGCTGGTGTAACCGATGTGAAATGGCTAGCTAGTTAGCGGGGTGCGTGCTAATAGCGTTTCAATCGGTGACGTAACTTGCTCTGAGACCTTGAAATAGTTGTTCCCCTTGCTCTGCAAGGGCCGTGGCTTTTGTGGACCGATGGGTAATGATGCTTCGAGGGTGGCTGTCGATGTGTTCCTGGTTCGAGCCCAGGTAGGGGCGAGGAGAGGGACGGAAGCTATACTGTTACACTGGCAATACTAAAGTGCCTATAAGAACATTCAATAGTCAAAAGGTATATGAAATACAAATGGTATAGAGAGAAATAGTCCTATAATAACTACAACCTAAAACTTTTACCTGGGAATATTGAAGACTGTTAAAAGAAAGAAACCACCAGTTTTCATGTGTTCTCATGTTCTGAGCAAGAAACTTAAACGTTAGGTTTTTACATGGCACATATTGCACTTTTAGTTTCTGCTCCAACACTTTGTTTTTGCATTATTTAAACTAAATTGAACATGTTTCATTATTTATTTGAGGCTAAATAGATTTTATTGATGTATTATATTAAGTTAAAATAAAAGTGTTCATTCAGTATTGTTGTAATTAGAATTATTACAAATAAATAAATAAAAGTTAAAAAATAAAAAATGGTTAATTAATCGGTATCGGCCTTTTTTTGGTCCTCCAATAATCGGTATCGTCGTTGAAAAATCATAATCGGTCGACCTCTAGTCTGTGTACCCACATCTATACCCACACATGCAGTCAGAGCTGGCCTTAACCTTTTGGGGGCCCTACGTGAAATTTTGTTGGGGGACCGCCCCACCTTGAGAACTAAATATTTTAGCGCCCCCCCCATTGACAGCAAATATACAATTTTGTTGCAATTCTATTAGGGCTGTCCCCAAATAAAACAAATCTTGGTCGACCAAAAGTCGTCTGTTCTTTTGACCAATTGATCGGTCGAACTTTTCAAATGTGTATTTTTCCATATATCCTTTCACGCTGAGTGACCATTGGGGTGCAATGACAGAGAAGAGCTTGGACTTGGCTAAGTGGGAGCTGCCCTCCCGTAGGGTGGGAGGGCCAAGAGACCTGAGGTGGCAGAATGGAGTGCTCGGGTTGGGGTGTAGGGTTTGAGCATAGCCTGTCTGAAGGTAGGGAGGGCGGGTTCCTCTTGCTGTTCCGTAGGTAAGCACCATGGTATTGTAGTGGACGCAAACTTCGACTGGAAGCCAGTGGAGTGTGCAGAGTGGGGTGACATGAGAGAACCTGGGAAGGTTGAAAACCTCATCGTCTGTTAACAAAGCCCCGTAATGATAAGCTGTAAATATATATTATTGCCCTACGCAAGAACCCTTCCATTTCGTTTGAAACATGGTCCAGACAGCTGATAGTAGGTGGCAATAGGGACACAATTTCCACCCTCATTAATATAAACTGAAAATTATAAATGATTTGATGATACTACTACCACCCCACAACCCCACCTCTGTGCCTCTGCACTGCTAACTATCTGTGTCTACGCCATATTCATACACACAGATTCTATCTGCATCATCATTCGTAAAAGAGATCACTTTCTCTAGAGATAGAGGTTCAGCAGAGGTGCTTGCATGGGTTAAAAAGCCTCTCTCATGCGTCAGATTGCCAAAGGGATCCTTCATTCTGGCTGCAATCAGATTGTGCCCTCAGACGCACTCGTTCACCTTAGCCTTTTTATGGAAATGCCTCTCATTTCCTTCGTTGCAACAACACCTTTTTCCTTCCCTCTTCTTCCTCTCCCCCAACCCCCTGCTCTTCCAGACATTTAAATGTGACTGAGTTGGGACTGAATGAGGTTTTACAAATGATCCAACTTCCACGCCGGCAAACCAATTACCATGACTAAGATAACCTTCTTCTCTTTCCAGGCAGGAAGAAGCAGCCATTGTTGTGGCGCTGCCTTTCTCCAAGGCCTCTGGGAAGTCAAAAGTCAGCCTTAGTCACTTTCTGACTCAAAAAATGCCCTGTTCAATCACCCCCCCCCCCCTCCCCATACGAGATAAATGCCTTCTCTCTATGCACCCAGACATTGCACACACATTCCAAAGACACATACCACAGACCATGTTTTTAAAAAGTAAGTGACATTTGAAATCCAGCACTAAATTTGCATTTTTCTCTATATATCTTATACTGATAAATGCCATTGCTGTGCCTCGGGGCTATAAGTCACACTGCTGTGACAAAGACTACTGATGTAGGATCTTAATTTGATCACTATTTTGTTGTTGAGAACAGTTTTCCAAAGCAGGAAAAGCAAATGTGCATTCAAGGTTGAAAAAGGCTTTGAACGTTTTTAATTTCCACTTTAAAATGTCAGACTTGATGTACCCTAACGAAAAATTTATCAACCCCTACAAAAAATGTCAGCTAATTATAATCCGCAGTTGCTGTTGCTGCAGGATTATTTTCCTGCTATAGCAAACTGCCTCAAATTAATATCCTACATCTGTTGGTCTTGTTGCCAAATTTAGTGCTGTGAGTGAACAGCTTTGATTTATTCCTCCTGCCTCACTTCCACTAACTTTGTGATTTATACTTTATTTGGGGGATATTTTCGCTCTCTACCAGAACATGGCTGGAGGCAATAACCACATAACGGTGAGGATACATTTAATGACATTCACTCAGGATTAGTACATCACACTGAAGAGAGTCAAATCCAGCAAGAATGTTGACAATTTTATCTTAATCGGGATGTGATTTGCTAAGACATTTCCCTCATCCTGGCGAGAAAGCTTTCGTCAAAACTTTACTTCTCCTTGGTGGCAAACTGGAAGTTCACTGGAGTAATTTCAATTGATTTTAACTTGAATAGTCTTCACATCCTTTCCGATAAACAACATCTCAAGCATGTAAGCAAATGTTTCTATTTCAATAAACTCACTGTCACATATAGCTAACCAACCAAATAAGTGAGCACATAAAGCTTTTCTAGCATGAGAACAACTTCAAAGAAATTGTAACATGTCGTGAGCTACTCTTTTTTTTCTAGCTTTCAAATAGGTACATTCTTCTCTTCTCCTCTCCCCTGCAACTCTTCCCCAGGTCCTTAGTGTACAAGAGAAATTAGTTTACGTCAATATATATACACCTGGTAAAATAATGATTAATAAAACAACTCTATGGGGGAGCTATAAGATTTGTGATTCCCTCCCAAATTCTGTTTCATATTTTCTGAAATTATGTTCTCAGTAAAAAAAATCCTGTTTTTATTTCGATTTTCACTCTCAAAATTACAATTGTTAATAGAGAAACAACGAAATGTGATGTTCAAATCCGTGTCCAAGCTTAAATCACATCAGAAGACAATTTTTTGGTTTGTGTAATTCCCCTTTAATTGTGCATCTGGCACTTTAACTACGCATCTAGTGAGTGAGGAATGTGCTGTCTAATGTGCTGGTCTAGTCATGGTTCCGTACTGCTGCTGCTCATTTCATGGCAATGTGAGCAAATAACAAATAATAGATACAAATTATATACATACTCATTATAAACAGGACCAGTCAAAAGTTTACTCTTTCAAGAGTTTCTTTATTTTGACTATTTTCTACATTGTAGAATAAAAGTGAAGACATCAAAATTATGAAAAACATATATGGAATCATGTAGTAACCAAAAAAGTATTAATTATGTATATTTTACATTCTTCAAAGTAGCCACCCTTTGCCTTGATGACAGCTTTGAACACTCTTGACATTCTCTCAACCAGCTTCATGAGGTACTCACCTGGAATGCATTTCAATTAACAGGTGTACCTTGTGAAAAGTAAAATTGTATTTCCTTCTTAATGCATTTGAGCCAATTCGTTGTGTTGTGATAAAGTAGGGGTACTATACAGAAGATAGCCCTATTTTGTAAAAGACCAAGTCCATATTATGGCAAGTACAGCTAAAATAGGCAAAGAAAAATGACGGTCCATCATTACTTTCAGACATGAAGTTCAGTTAATATGGAACAGTCACAAAAAAACATCAAGAGCAATGAAGAAACTCTCATGAGGACCGCCACAGGAAAGGAAGACCCAGAGTTACCTCTGCTGCAGAGGATCAGTTAATCAGAGTTACCTGCCTCAGAAATCGCAGCCCAAATAAATGCTTCACAGAGTTGAAGTAACAGACACATCAACATCAACTGTTCAGAGGAGACTGAGTGAATCAGGCCTTCATGGTCGAATTGCTGCAAAGAAACCACTACTAAAGGACACCAATAATAATAAGAGACTTGCTTACGCCAAGAAACATGAGCAATGGATATTAGGCCAGTGGAAATCTGTCCTTTGGCCTGATGAGTCCAAAATTTAGATTTTTGGTTCCAAACGCTGATGCAGAGAAGGTGAACGAATGATCTCCGCATTTGTGGTTCCCACCGTGAAGCATGGAGGAGGAGGTGTGATGGTATGGGGTGCTTTGCTGGTAACACTGTCAGTGATTTAACACTTCTCTAGGGTAGGAGGCAGCATTTGGAATTTTGGGTGAAAAGCATGCCCAATTTAGATTTGATTTGATAGATTTGATGGAAAACACTCTAAAGTTTCCAAAACTGTTAAAATAATGTCTGTGAGTATAACAGAACTCCTTTGGCAGGCGGAAACTTGAGAAAAATCCGTTCAGGAAGTAGGATGTTTTGTTGTTTTCTAGTCAATGCCATTACAGTATCCATTGACTTAGGACTCAAATTGCAGTTCCTATGCCTTCCTATGCCTATATGTCAACAGTCTTTAGAAATAGTTTCAGGCTTGTATTCTGAAAAATGAGGGAGTAAGAGCAGTCTGAATGAGTGGACCCTGGTGTGTCATAGAGCTTTTTCATGCGCACGACTGAGAGAGTGCATTTCTTGTTTACCTTTTATATTGAAGACGTTATTGTCCGGTTGCAATATTATCGATTATTTAGGATTACTGAAGAATCCTGAAGAAAGATTACTGAACAAAACTCGAAGAACAAAACTGAGGTTTTCTGATATAAAGAGAGACTTTATCGAACAAAAGGATAATTTATTGAATAAATGAATGTCTTCTGAGTGCAAACATATGAAGATCATCAAAGGTAAGTGATTAATTTTATCTCTATTTCTGACTTGTATAACTCTTCTACTTGGCTGGTTACTGTTTGTAATGATTTGTCTGCTGGGCTATGTTCTCAAATAATTGTAAGGTATGCTTTCGCCATAAAGCATTTTTTAAATCTGACACCGTGGTTGGATTCACAAGAAGTTCATCTTTAAACCTATGTAAAATAGTTGTATATTTTCAGAATTTTTATAATTAGTATTTCTGTATTTGAATTTGGTGCTCTGCAATTTCACTGGATGTTGGCCAGGTGGGACGCTAGCGTCCTAGAGAGGTTAAGCAGCATGGCTACCACAGCATTCTGCAGCGATACGCCACCCCATCTGGTTTGAGCTTAGTGGGACTATAATTTGTTTTTCAACAGGACAATGACAACACACCTCCAGGCTGTGTAAGGGCTATTTTCCCAAGTAGGAGAGTGATGGTGACCCAACCTCCACCTAATTGAGATGGTTTGGGATGAGTTGTCCCGCAGAGTGAAGGAAAAGCAGCCAACAAGTGCTCAGCATATGTGGAAACTCCTTCAAGACTGTTGGAAAAGCATTCCAGGTGACGCTAGTTGAAAGAATGCCAAGAGTGTGCAAAGCTGTCATCAAGGCAATGGGTGGCTACTTTGAAGAATCTAAAATATATATGTTTAACACTTTTTTGGTTACTACATGATTCCATATGTGTTATTTCATTGTTTTGATGTCTTCACTATTATTCTACAATGTAGAAAATAGTAAAAAAATAAATAAAAACCCTTGAATGATTAGGTGTGTCCAAACATTTGACTGGTACTGTATATATCTACAAAAGTGAAAAATAACAAATGTTTACAAATTAAATATAAAATAAAAAATATTTCTCACGCTCTCTCGCCTCTCTGCAGCAGACATACAGTGAGCAATATGTTTGGAACATTGAATCGCAATACATATTGTATGGGCACCTATCGTGAGGCCCCTAGCAATTGACAGCCCCTTGTGTGCTCTTAGCCAAACAGATTTAGATAAATATACCAAGCCAGAAATGTAAACTCATCCATCTTGTTCCACCACTGTCCGCATGTCTAGCGCTGTACTGCCGTAATTGGATGGCCTCCAAAGAGCCACGGTGAAATTAATAAGCATGGAAAAGAAGCTGCTGCTTAGTGTGTTTGTGTGCTTTCTTCCTCATTCTAGATAACCACGTAAACTGCTTGGCTCACTGATCAAGATGGCGTCATACTGTATTGTAAGGCTACCGTCTTGCGTGCCCAACTTTGTTATTTTGTGATTCATTTGGCGTTTATCATAACTCTTTTGCACTAAATGTATGCACTATCATTTTCTAAGAACCTCAAATCGGCAGTCATCTGCCCTGGGCTCTTTCATTTCTTCAAGAGGAAAAACAGGAGAAAGAGAGTGGGCATCCTGGTGAGACTAAGGTGAAGGGAAAGCCGGCCACCACTCCCTTCCATTCTATTGGCCACTTGATAATAAGATGGATGACCGCTGACTGCAATATTCTCTATATCTCTGAATCAAGGCATTCGTAAAACTCGATGTATCCTCAATTCACCGAGCGGACAGAACATTGGACTCAGGGAAATCCAGATGTGATATGGTAAGGTTGGACCCAGGTGCAGAGAAGAGACCGAACGAGGAATCAGTGGTTTAGGATAAACATAATAATTTACTGAGAAACGGTAGCTGCAGGATCATAGTACACTTGAAAAAACAACAAACACTCAGTCACGAAAACTCACTCAGGAAACAAACACACACGGTAAACAATTCAAGCTTCTGCAAATGACAACAGAAAACACACCTCTTTTAACAGGGAAATTGTAATGAGTAAATTGGACACACCTGAATGTCTTTAATGTCGTTAATATCTCTTTGCCACTCTCTGGTGACAGGTGGAACCATGACACCAGAGGGTTGGGGTATGTCTCTTCATCAACAACAAATGGTGTAAAGACTCTAGCGCAGTAGAAGTCTCAAACCATTATTTTCTTGTCTTAGTTAGAATACCTGACGATCAAATGCAGACCTTTCTACCTCCCGAGCGTTTTCATCTCTTATTGTGACTGCTGTATATATTACACCTAAGGACAACAACAAGCTGGCACTTGACAAATTGTAGGAGGGTATAAACAAACAGGAAATCATGCACCCGGAGGCTGCTTTTATTGATACCTGTGATTTTAACTCGGCGTCACTAAGACAAGTGATGCCCAACTTCTATCAACATGTCTCCTCAAATCAAATCAAATTTTATTTGTCACATACACATGGTTAGCAGATGTTAATGTGAGTGTAGCGAAATGCTTGTGCTTCTAGTTCCGACCATGCAGTAATATCTCACAAGTAATATAACCTAACAATTTCACAACAACTACCTTATACACACAAGTGTAAAGGAATGAATCAGAATATGAACATAAAAATATATGAATGAGTGATGGCCGAACGGCATAGGCAAGATGCAGTAGATGGTATAGAGTACAGTATATACATATGAGATGAGTAATATAGGGGTGATATTAGAGGTGATAAAGTCTCAACCCACAAGCAAGCATACAAGGCCCTCCCTTGTCCTCCTTTCGGCAAATCAGATCATGACTCTATACTCCTGCTTCCTGTATATAAGCAAAAGCAAAAACAGGAAGTACCCATGGTCAACCAAAGCAGAGGCTATGCTGTAGGACTGCTTTGCTAGTGCTGACTGCAATATGTTCCGGAACTCTGCCGATAGCGCTGACGAGTTAACCACCTACATCACCGGCTTCATTAGTAAATGTATCACCGACGTCGTCCCCACAGTGAAGGTTCGCTGCTTCCCTAATCAAAAGCCCTGGATTAACACAGATGTGTGCTATTAACACGGAGCTACTGCTCACAGGGCTATCACAGACAACCCTGGGACAACCTCCACAAAGTCATCAAACAGGAAAAAGGACAATATCGGGACAAGGTGGACTCCTTTTATACTGTCTCTGACGCTCGACACGTGGCAGGGGCTACAGTACATTACGGACTACAAAAGGAAGCCCTAGCTGTAATGTGCCAAAAGATGCCTCTCTACCAGATGAACTCAAGGCTTTTCATGCACGCTTCGACAAAAACAACACAGTGCCCTACATGAGGGCTCCTGCGGATATGGAAGACTGGGTGATCTCTTTCTCTGAGGCTAACATGACTAAGGTTTTTAAATGAGTCAACACTTATAAGGCTGCAGGGCCAGATGGTATTCCAGGGCGTGTATTAAAGGGCATGTGCAGACCAGCTGGCAGGTGTCTTCCCTGACATTTTCAACCCCTTCTTGTCCCAGTCTGTATTCCCCACATTTCAAGCTGACTACCATCATTCCTGTTCGCGGGGCTGGAATATAGTTATAAATAATTTGTACACTCCAAATTGATCGCAAGAATCCCAAACACTTTTACTATTTGACAAAAACAGAATAATTTCATACCTTGGTTACATTCGGATACAATCACATATGCCTGCCTCTCTATTTATGCGTGGGAATACATTGGGGACAAAATGTGTAAAGTAAAATCACTTTGAGCAACAACAAAAAATGTGATTTTACGGTCTTCTATGTCCAACAACAAAAAGTATATCAAAAATATTTGCTTTTTGCTCAGAAAACATGGGGGGCCAAAAACAATCACCCACGGGTCAAATTGTGCCCCCACCTATTGGGGAACCCTGTTCTAAGGCAACTTGCCACAATGACTACCGCCCTGTAGCACTCACATCTGTAATAATGAAGTGCTTTGAAAGGCTGGTCACGGCACACATCAACTCCATCATCCCAGACACCCTAGGCCCACTCCAATTTGCATATCGACCCAACAGATCCACAGACGACGCAATCTCAATTGCACCCTACACTGCCCTCTCCCACCTATAAAATAGGAATACCCATGAGAGGATGCTTCAAAGATTACAGCTCAACGTTCAACACCATAGTGCTCTCAAAGCTCGTCACTCTGGGACTGGACACCTTCCTTTGCAATTGGATCCTGGACTTCCTGAAGGGGTGACCCCAGGTGGTAAGACTAGTCAACAACATAGGGCTGCACGATTAATCAAATTCAGATGGAAATTGCGATATTGACATGTGCAATATCCATATCGCAAGAGGCAGCAATTTTGTTCTTTCTTTGACACACCGTTAATACAACAAAAACTAGACTACGGTACCTCCTCCAAGGAGATGCGCTAGACTACGTTCATTCACTCTTTACATGCACAGAGGATGCTATCACAAGCAAGCTTTTTTACTCTGCATGGCATGCAGAGCACATGCTGTCCAATCCCAAGCATTAGATGCTGGTGAGGAGAAAAAGGGCTTTACCTCAGTAAACCTCTGAAACATGAGTGATGCAAGTTACTAACGAGATCGATTTGGTGCCAAAGAAAGGCGGACCTGCAGTGGTATGGCAGTATTTAGGCTACAAAGTGTTGTGCAGAAAGTGTCTCGGAGTTGTGGTGACAACAAATGTATTCAATCATTTGAAGAAGAACCATCCCCTACTTTACGTGATGAAAAGAGACTTTGCATGGTGAAAAAAGCACCCGACAGCAGCAAAGTCCCTCATTGATTGCCAATGCTTTTTCAAAACGCACTCCGATAAAACATTCACATAGGCTATTCCCTATCACATAGCCAAAGACATGGTTCCTATTTACACAGTCAGCAAAGACAGCTTCAAGAAGATGATACAAAAAAGCTGTACAGGACAGGAGACACAAGATTCCATCTCGCCATCCCAACACTATAAGGAAAATTAGGCCCTACAGTACATTCGTTTGACAGTAGACTTTATTGATGAGGAGTTTCAACTGAAAGGTCGGGGCTTGGAAACATCATAGGCTTCTTTCCTGGATATCACACGGGAGAAAACATTGCTCTGGTGTTGTGAGAAGCTTTAGCTGCCTGGGGCCTGAATAAGGAGCAGCAAGTGTGTATAATGAAAACAGCGCAAACGTGTTAAAGGCCATCGCATTGAATGACTGGACCAAACTCCAATATTTTGGACACATGCTGCACCTTGCAATCGGTAGTCTACGTGTTACATGTTTTTAAGTCACTTAGACGCATAACTTAAATTATAGTAATGATTGAGCCTACACATAATTACACATTCATAAGCTTCCTATTCCATCTGAAGCCTTTGGCTGCCTGAATAAATAATTAAGAACTTATAATGGTAAAATAGGAAATAGGAACTCATGTTCTACATTAATGAATGAATAGGTGCTGCACTTACAGCACACTATATTTTGTGATGTCAAAAATGTATCTTTGTTACAAAACCTTCACAACTCTGTCCATGACAGACTGACCAGGTGAATCCAGGTGAAAGCGATGATACCTTATTGATGTCACTTGTTAAATCCACTTCAATCAGTGTAGACAAACGAGACGAGACAGTTTAAATATTTTTCATCCTTGAGACAATTGAGACATGCATTGTGTATGTGTGCCATGCAGAGGGTGAATGGATAAGACAAAATATTTAAGTGCCTTTGAACGGGGTATGGTTGTAGGTGCCAGGTTCACCGATTTGTGTCAAGAACTAGAACTGAATGGTCCACCACCCAAAGGGCATCCAGCCAACTTGACACAACTGTACACCACACTACTTACCAAGAGAAAGTACATTGATGACGTAGTCCCCTCAGTGACCATAAGTACATATCCTAACCAGAAGCCATGGATTAAATGCAACATCCGCACTGAGCTAAAGGCTAGAGCTGCCGCTTAAAGGAGCGGTACACAAAATCAGACGCTTATAAAAGAAATCTAGCTACACCCTCCGACAAACCATCAAACAGGACAAAGCACGAATCCTACTACACTGGCTCAAACGCTCATCGGATGTGGCAGGGCTTGCAAACTATCACAGATTATAAATGGGAAACCAAGCTATGAGTTGCCCAGTAACACGAGCCTACCAGATGAGTTAAATGCCTTCTATGCTCGCTTCGAGGCAAGCAACACTGAACCATGCTGGTGCCAGATGGACTACCAGGAAGCATACTCAGAACATGTGCTGACCAGCTAGCAAGTGTCTTCACTGAAATTTTCAACCTCTCCCTGGCCTGTCTGTAATATGCATATGTTTCAAGCAGACCACCATAGTCCCGTACCCACAGAACGTCAAGGTAACCGGTCTAAATGACTATCGCCACGTAGCACTCACATCTACAGCCATGAAACGCTTTGAAAGGCTGGTCATGGCTCACATCAACAGCATCATCCCAGACACCCAGGACCTACTCCAATTCGCATACCACCCTAACAGATCCATGGATGACTTCATCTCTATTGCACTCCACACTGCCCTTTCCCACCTGGAGAAAAGGAACACGTGAGAATGTGAGAATGCTGTTCATTAACTACAGCTCAGTGTTTAACACCATGGTGCCCTCCAAGCTCATCACTAAGCTAAGGACCCTGTGATTAAACACCTCCCTCTGCAATTGAATACTAGGCTTTCTGATGGGCCGCCCCCAGACCCTCAACACGGGGACTCCTCAGGGGTGCATGCTTAGCCCCCTCCTGTACTCCCTGTTCACCCACGACTGTGACAGAACTGCCGATATCACTTGTTTGTGCACTATGACATCACACAACCGATACAGAGCCACAAGAATAAAACAAGTTAGCTTATGATGCCCGATCTGCCGGGGAGGGGTGGTACCATCCATGACTAAGTCATTCTTGGGTTTCTATATAAGCACCTTGCGTTTCTCCTACGTGTAGTCGTTGATATTAAAGATTGATTGTTTGAAAAAATGTCAAATCTCTTCTCCCTTACTTGATTAGAATTTCCATGACGGTGTACACATCACTAAGGACCATTCATGGTCCAAACACACCAACATAGCTGTGAAAAGGGCACGACAACACATCGTCCCCCTCAGGAGGCTGAAAATATTTGGTATGGGCCCTCAGATCGTCAAAAAGTTATACAGCTGCACCATTGAGAGCATCTTGACTGGCTGCATTACACCTTGGTATGGCAACGGCTTAGCATCTGACCCTGAGGCACTAGAGGGTAGTGCGTACGGTCTAGTACATCACTGGGGCCAAGCTCCCTGCCATCCAGGACATCTATACCAGGCAGTATCAAAGGAAGGCACTAAAAGGTCTCCAGCCACCCAAGCCACAGTCTGTTTTCTCTGCTACTGCACAGCAAGCGGCACTGGGGTACCAAGTCTGGGACCAAACGGCTCTTGAACAGCTTCTACCACAAACCCATAAGACTGCTGAACAGTTCATTAAATGGCTACCCGGACTTTCTGCTTTTTACCCCATACCTACATGTACAGAGTACTTCAACCAATCACCATGCCAAACCCACATGTACATTTTACCTCAATCAATCACCCCAACTACCTCGTACCGGTTGGGTTAAATGCGGAAGACACATTTCAGTTGAATGCATTCAGTTGTACAACTGACTGGGTATCCCCCTTTCCCTTCTAAGTACACTGACTTGGTACTGGTACTCCTTGTATATTAGCTGTATATAGCCTTGTTATTGTATATTTATTGTGTTTTTTTATTGAGATACTATTTTACTTTTATCTATTTGTTAATGTTTTTTATTTTTTAACTGCATTGTTGGTTAAGGGCTCGAAAGTAAGCATTTCACGGTAAAGTCTACACTTGTTGAATTCGGCGCAAATGAAAAATAACATTTTATTTAATATTAAATGAACTGTGAGAAGCATTGGAGTCAACACGGGTCACTGGAACGCTTTCAACGGCTTGTACAGTCCATGCCACGACAAATTGAGGCAGTTCTGAGTCAAAGGGTGCAACTGAATATTAGGAAGAAGTTCATAATGTTTGGTATACTCAGTGTATACAGTTGAAGTCAGAAGTTTACATAATTTTAGGTTGGAGTCATTAAAACTCATTTTTCGGCCAATCCAAAAATGTCTTGTTATCAAACTATAGTTTTGGCAAGTCAGTTAAGACATCTACTTTATGCATGACACAAGTCATTTTCCCAACAATTGTTTACAGACAGATTATTTATTTTATAAACCATGGTATCACAATTCCAATGGGTCAGAAGTTTACGGTGCCTTTAAACATTTTGGAAAATTCCAGAAAATGATGTCATGGCTTTAGAAATGTCTGATTGACATCATTTGAGTCAATTGGAGGTGTAGCTATGGATGTATTTCAAGGCCTACCTTCAAACTCAGTGCCTCTTTGCTTGATATCATGGGGGGGAAAAAATTATCAGCCAAGACCTTAGAAAAAATATTGTAGACCTTGTTGTGGGTTGTTGTGGACTTAGAGAAACAACTAAATTGGATGTTCTATTAAAAAGTGTGATTTTGAGAGGAACCTGAAAAGACTGGGGAAAAACAGAAACCTGGAAAAATAAAACTTTTTAAAAAATAATAATAATTTGGGATTAAACTAGTCTGCTGCACTAAGAGTAAGCATGCAAGTGACAAGAGCTGTGTTATCCTTTAAATGAGAAGACTGAATATGCATAATGGTAAGAATAATGATGCGCATTGTCAAGCAGCGAGACATACTCATTTGGTGACACAGAGCGGCGACAATGGGAGAACAAGATATGAATTCAGACATCAGCACTGGCAAACAAAAGGGCTGTTGAAAAAAGGTAATGGAACCAGGCAAATGACATCAAAGTGTGAGATAAAGTCGTTATGCAGTTCAAATGCAAAAAGGCCTGCTGGAGCTACAAGCCACAGAGACAAAATGCATCTGCCAATGAGCGAGCTAGAATTGAATGAGTATGTATTGCGATTCGATACTGTGATTTTATTCCAATTCGATGTTCCAAACATATTGCTCACCATATGTCTGTTTTGGTGCCGTTACAGAAAAGTAGCACAAAAATAATATTGCTATACTGTCAAAACGGATATATTGTCAGAAATAATATCCCAATATGTAACTGTACTGATTTTTTCCCCCATCGCTGCCTAAGTCTAAAGAATATAGGCTATTCCATTGAGCACAACCCCCGCCTTTGTACAGAAACCATTTCAACCTAGGCCTATTTCTTGGGGCTCACGCTGCAGCTGTTGGCCATGCATGTCTGCATTAATACATCATCGCAGGTCCAAGCATCATTGGCTATGTAAAGTGGAAAAGGCTAATTGAATGACCACATCAAATATAAAATGTATTACCGTGCACTTGCTCTAGACAGGTGAATTGATGGCATACATTACACAAGCGAATGAGAGGTTTCTGCTGTGTAGCCTAGTTGTCCTCACAAAGCCTTTCGACTGTAGGCTTTAATTGCTACGCTAGTCTAAAGAGGATACAGATGGTGCAGACATTAGCCAGACGATTTGACTTGTGTACCTCCGTCGCCTCCTCTAATGTCAACACCACTGAAATCCTCCCTTAACATTATTTTGGAGAGCATGAACAACTTCATTCCCTGAAAGAGTAACAGATGACTGATTACAGGGGGTAGGGTAATGAGAGCCAAGTATTTTACCTAAACAGTCTTAACAGTTCAGCTTTACCACAATAGATAGTTTCTTGAGAATCTTATCAATTTCATCCACTACCCACCATTTGGGAGATTCTGCTTTAGGCCTAGGAGCTGTAGAGTGGCAAGTTGGTCTTCTACATATACAGCAAACATTTTCCTTTGAATAAGTATCATACGAGTAAAATGTTTGTAGTAGGAGTTTATAGAAACCTTTTGGATCAGGAAAACATCTGTTTTCATATCCAAAACAAGGTATCAAATATCTGAAATTCCAGAGTGTAAGAACTTTGAACACTTTACATACACTGCAAACTTACCTCCGTGATCCTGCCAACTCTGCAAGTTGGCCATTAAATTACGTCTCTGTAGCATTAAGTGCTTTAGCTTCATTTGTAGTTTGTCTGGTTTTCTAACAAGGTATGTTGACAGAATGGAAGAAAAGGAGAGCTCGAAATTGGCTTGATAATTGATGATGACGTTTCCTGGCCCCAGGAGAGCACTGCTATGCAAAACTAATGCTGTTAAAACTCTGAACGGAACCTTATCCCTTTTACGCTAACGTTTTATTTCAGGGAAAACTGTTGCATTCAACGTCATGCAGACAGGCTCTTGTTTAAGAACTTTGGTACAGAAGGAGAGGGAACACCCACTAGGTTCAAGTTTTTTTTTACTGTTGATGCCATCTTTTTCCAGATTGGTCAGCAGCTTATGCACTTTGCAGGGGGCTGCCAGGAGTAACAGAGAAGATGGACTCCCACATGATCAATTATACCGCTTTCCAGACACACCGGCATACTACTGTCTCTCCCAGGATGGCAACTGACCTTCTTCACAAATATTAACGTGATTGTGTTTTCTTCATTATGCCAGCCACTCTTCAGCAAGTGGTGGGGGGATGAATAGAGGTGCGGGGAGATGCAAGCAAGGTAATGGTATTCCACAACTCAACCATATTGAGTCTGAATGGAAAACCAAATGAAGTTGTGTGGTTTCAATGAGCAGTCTCATTTCATATTACTATATTCCATTGTTCTTCTCATAAAATCAACGGCCTGCATCTTAGACAATCATAGAAGGACATAGGCTAACTGAGTTTTAATGATGCCTGAAAACACAATCATGGCTTGAGCTTAGACTGGTGCTGAAAGTCATGACCTGTACATGTGTTTGGTAGTGCTGAATGATGGAAGGTGCAGAAATATATAATAATAATAATAAAAATTATTACCTTTTACTTGGTGAAATCATTTAAACCAATGTTATTATGTCCTCTTTTGTTGACATGAAAGCACATTCACATTTCTCGCATAACTGCACAGTTTGGATTGGCACATTCATTTCACACTCAATACTGTCCTTGATAAACACAAGTTGGTCTTCAGTGCCTTCAGAAAGTATTCATACCCCTTGACTTTTTACACATTTTGTTGTGTTACAAAGTGGGATTAAAATGTATTTAATTCTCATATTTTGTCAATGGTCTACACAAAATATTCTAATGTCAAAGAGGAAGAAACTCAAATATCTGTAAAAATATATATATATATATAAATATATATATATATATAAATATATATATACAGTGGGGCAAAAAAGTATTTAGTCAGCCACCAATTGTGCAAGTTCTCCCACTTAAAAAGGTGAGAGGCCTGTAATTTTCATCATAGGTACACTTCAACTATGACAGACAAAATGAGGGAAAAAAATCCAGAAAATCACATTGTAGGATTTTTAATTAATTTATTTGCAAATTATGGTGGAAAATAAGTATGTAGAAAAGATAATGGACCTATATATTTTTTTAAATACAACCTCTTTGAGAACTAACAATCACCTAAATAACCCAACCCAGACCATCAGCATACCACCCTGCATCCCACTGCTTACTTGCTTCTGAAGCTAAGCAGGGTTGGTCCTGGTCAGTTCCTGGATGGGAGACCAGATACTGCTGGAAGTGGTGTTGGAGGGCCAGTAGGAGACACCCTTTCCTCCGGTCTAAAACAAAATGTCCTAATGGCCCAGGGCAATGATTGGGAACATTGCTCTGTGTAGGGTTCTGTCTTTTTGATGAGATGATAAATGGGGGGCCTGACTTTCTGTGGTCACTAAAAGATCCCATGGAACTTAGGGGTGTTAACCCTGGTGTCCTAGCTAAATTCACAATCTGGCTCTCATACCATCATGGTCACCTAATCATTCCCAGCTTACAATTAGCAGATTCCCCTCCCCTGTCACTGTTCCCCAGGTTGTTGCTAGAAATGAGAATGTGTTCTTGGTCAACTTACCTGGTAAAATAAGGAATAAATAAAAGCTATACACATTCAGTGAGAATCTATAATTCCCAAATTGATGCATTCAGAAGATTTCTTGGTCATTGATTTTGATATAATGTTTGAGTCACTCAGATAGCAATGGCACATTTTTCTCATGGCAAAATGTGTAGAATTGTAGGAAATTAGCACATTGAAATCACATTAGAAGGCCTCTAAAAATGTTGATCGGTGACTGCACCATTAGCCACGCCCACGGCCATGTCCGTGCCATACCCACCACCTAAGCCCCGTTTTGATCCAGAAAAAACCCCTGGCAACATATTGAAACAAATTTCCATTTGGAACTCAAGGACGCAGATTTTCCCGTGTAATGTTAGGTAGAATAAATGGAATCACATTTAGGGCTACGAACATCACTGACACTCAACATCTGGCCAACAACCAAACTGGTATTAATCTGTCACGGTGGCATGTTAACAAGAGAGCGGGCCTCTATCTCAAAGTTGCTCTATCGATAAAGAACAAGTGAACAAGTGAACAGAACCAATTAGCTTAGATTTTGCTAGTTTTTCATCTACACAGAAATACAAACTGGCAGTCCCACATGTCAGCTCGTAGTCGCATTGGCCATTTTCTTCCTGATGCTGATTTGTCCAATAAATTGCTGCTCTTGGTCAATTCAAGTCCCGACATGAGGTCAATAAAAAGGTCTGCAGCGGGTACATTTGCCTCTCATTAACATTAGCTGGGAAATATAAAAGAGCAATGGATGAGAAAAGGATTAGGTGCCTTCGCTTAACGACGCAGCTTTACTGTCCCACCCCATTACATTCACTGAGATGTCCCTTACCATGGGCGCCAATCGATAGGATACTGGTTTAGGTGAAGTGGCATTATTGCCTAGGTTGCACTCTACAGACTCTGCTGAAGATGATACATTTAGGGGTGGGGGCCTTCAGTGGCAGGGTAATTAAGATGGTTAAAGTAAGCCAAAGTGATGACTCACATGTTAAACAGCCCAAGCAAACAACCTGGAATAACCTTGCCGTAGCTGCTTTGTCCTGTAGGCTTACACAGTGCTCCTGTGAAGGCAAGTCTACTCTCTCCATGATTGTAGTAATGACTTGGTACAAGCCCCAGCACAAATGCTGTGTGTTGGTTGGCTTAAAGGCACAGGGAACATTTATCCTGGCAAAGAGTAGGTGATTGAAGCACGTACACACTAATCCCTCAATTGGATGAAAAGGCTGTCCCTTCATGTAAATATGCATGTGCAATACAGTGCTGCAAATTCCCACTAATCCCAAAATCTAATTCTGACTAATCATAGTATTTCAAGATACAATGCTACATAGCATTACATACACTCCCCTATGTATTAACTTGGACAGTGAAGCTAAAACGTTTTAATTTGTCTCTATGCTCCAGCATATTGGATTTGAGATCAAATGTTTTATATGAGGCGACAGTACAGAATGTCACCTTTTATTTTTTATATCTGTGTTTACCGTTTAGAAATGAATACACTTTATGTATAAAATCCCCCTATTTGAAGGTGTCATAAGTATTTGCAAAGTGGAGTGCTTGGAAAAAGCCTTTAGATGTGGTACAGCACATTGGCCAAACAGCGCATTTGGAAAGTATTCAGACCCCTTGACTTTTTCCAAATGTTACAGCCTTACTTTAAACATTTTTTTTTTAAAACATGTTCATCAATCTACACACCCCATAATGACAAAGCAAAAACAGCTTTTTTTAAATGTTTGCAAATATATAAAACAGAAAAACAGAAATATTACATTTACATAGGTATTCAGACCCTTTACTCAGTACTTTGTTGAAGCACCTTTGGCAGCGATTACAGCCTCAAGTCTTCTTGGGTATGACGCTACAAGCTTGGCACACTTGTATTTCGGGAGTTCCTCCGATTCTTCTCTGCAAATCCTCTCAAGCTCTGTCAGGTTGGGTGGGGAGCGTCACTGCACAGCTATTTTCTTGGGGACCTTCAATGCTGCAGACTATCCTGTCTCTGAGCTCTATTCTTTTGGAGAGATTGGAAACCCAAATTGGTCTACACGGACAAGTTCTGGCCTGGTTTAGATCTTATCTGTCGGAAAGATATCAGTTTGTCTCTGTAAATGGTTTGTCCTCTGACAAATCAACTGTAAATTTCGGTGTTCCTCAAGGTTCCGTTTTAGGACCACTATTGTTTTCACTATATATTTTACCTCTTGGGGATGTTATTCGAAAACATAATGTTAACTTTCACTGCTATGCGGATGACACACAGCTGTACATTTCAATGAAACATGGTGAAGCCCCAAAATTGCCCTTGCTAGAAGCATGTGTTTCAGACATAAGGAAGTGGATGGCTGCAAACTTTCTACTTTTAAACTCAGACAAAACAGAGATGCTTGTTCTAGGTCCCAAGAAACAAAGAGATCTTCTGTTGAATCTGACAATTAATCTTAATGGTTGTACAGTCGTCTCAAATAAAACTGTGAAGGACCTCAGCGTTACTCTGGACCCTGATCTCTCTTTTGAAGAACATATCAAGACCATTTCAAGGACAGCTTTTTTCCATCTACGTAACATTGCAAAAATCAGAAACTTTGTCCAAAAATGACGCAGAAAAATTAATCCATGCTTTTGTCGCTTCTAGGTCAGACTACTGCAATGCTCTACTTTCCGGCTATCCGGATAAAGCACAAAATAAACTTCAGTTGGTGCTAAATACGGCTGCTAGAATCCTGACTAGAACCAAAAAATGTGATCATATTACTCCAGTGCTAGCCTCTCTACACTGGCTTCCTGTCAAAGCAAGGGCTAATTTCAAGGTTTTACTGCTAACCTACAAAGCATTACATGGGTTTGCTCCTACCTATCTCTCTGATTTGGTCCTGCCGTACATACCTACACGTACGCTACGGTCACAAGACGCAGGCCTCCTAATTGTCCCTAGAATTTCTAAGCAAACAGCTGGAGGCAGGGCTTTCCCCTATAGAGCTCCATTTTTATGGAACGGTCTGCCTAACCAATTCAGAGACGCAAACTCGGTCTCAACCTTTAAGTCTTTACTGAAGACTCATCTCTTCAGTGGGTCATATGATTGAGTGTAGTCTGGCCCAGGAGTGGGAAGGTGAACGGATAGGCTCTGGAGCAACGAACCGCCCTTGCTGTCTCTGCCTGGCC
The DNA here is from genome assembly GCF_002021735.2 of Oncorhynchus kisutch. NCBI lineage: Eukaryota > Metazoa > Chordata > Actinopteri > Salmoniformes > Salmonidae > Oncorhynchus > Oncorhynchus kisutch. The sequence goes on along the minus strand of NC_034179.2, from coordinate 41,053,219 downwards.
GGTTCCCCTCTTTCCACTGGGATTCTCTGCCTCTAACCCTATTACAGGGGCTGAGTCACTGGCTTACTGGGGCTCTCTCATGCCGTCCCTGGAAGGGGTGCATCACCTGAGTGGGTTGATTCACTGATGTGGTCATCCTGTCTGGGTTGGCGCCCCCCCTTGGGTTGTGCCATGGCGGAGATCTTTGTGGGCTATACTCGGCCCTGTCTCAGGATGGTAAGTTGGTGGTTGAAGATATCCCTCTAGTGGTGTGGGGGCTGTGCTTTGGCAAAGTGGGTGGGGTTATATGAGCCCTAGGACCATGCCCCAGGATTACCTGACATGATGACTCCTTGCTGTCCCCAGTCCACCTGGCCGTGCTGCTGCTCCAGTTTCAACTGTTCTGCCTTCTTATAATTCGAACATGCTGATCATTTATGAACATTTGAACATCTTGGCCATGTTCTGTTTTAATCTCCACCCGGCACAGCCAGAAGAGGACTGGCCACCCCACATATGCTCTCTCTAATTCTCTCTTTTTTTTCTCTCTCTCGGAGGACCTGAGCCCTAGGACCATGCCCCAGGACTACCTGACATGATGACTCCTTGCTGTCCCCAGTCCATCTGACTGTGCTGCTGCTCCAGTTTCAACTGTTCTGCCTTATTATTATCCGACCATGCTGGTCATTTATGAACATTTGAACATCTTGGCCATGTTCTGTTATAATCTCCACCCGGCACAGCCAGAAGAGGACTGGCCACCTCTCTAGGTTTCTTCCAAATTTTGGCCTTTCTAGGGAGTTTTTCCTAGCCACTGTGCTTCTACACCTGCATTGCTTGCTGTTTGGTGTTTTAGGCTGGGTTTCTGTACAGCACTTTGAGATATCAGCTGATGTACGAAGGGCTATATAAATACATTTGATTTGATTTGATATGGACAATTCCTTTGACCTAGGACCCCTGGGTGTACTTGGCCTATTCACAGGGGGTACTTGAGAAGACTCATGAGACCCTAGGTGACAGACTGGCTCGATTTGGTCTTATGTAGCGAAATTTGAAATTGTGTTTTTTACATTGGATAAAAGTAGAGACTCAGGGGCCTCCCGAGTAGCACAGTGGTCTAAGACACTGCATCGCAGTGCTAGCTGTGCCACTATAGATTCTGGTTTGCGTCCAGGCTCTGTCGCTGCCGGCCGGCCCCTGGAGACCCATTGGACGGTGCACAATTGGCCCAGCGTTGTCCGGGTTAGGGGAGGGTTTGGCCGGCAGGGATGTTCTTGTCCCATCATGCACTGGTGACTCCTGTGGCGGGCTGGGTGCAATACACGCTGACACAGTCGCCAGGTGCACAGTGTTTCCTCCGACACATTGGTGCGGGTGGTTTCCGAGTTAAGCGGGCATTGTGTCAAGAAGCAGTGCGGCTTGGCTGGGTTGTGTTTCGAGGACGCACGGCTCTCAACCTTCGCCTCTCCCGAGTCCGTACGGGAGTTGCAGCGATGGAACAAGACTAACTACCAATTGGATACCACGAAATTGGAGAGAAAAAGGGGGTAAAAAAAAGGTAAGACCGATTTAGAAAATGGTATATCATACACTGCAGTTGAGGAACAATGGGAAAGTAATTCTGCTTTAAAAGTTGAAAAACTTGTAACCCCACTTTTGCCAAAATTGCCCTTGAATCTTTTGGTACAGCTACTGGAGAGCACTTCTTTGTCTACACCTATTCAGTATCGTTCACACCCTCTTAAGCCTTAGCCCCACCCATCTCTTTAAGGATTCACTTGAGGCCATGTGCTAAACAGAGTGAGTACAGTAGTGTACTGAACAACCAAAGATTAAGACTAAAGGCTGGTTTATACTACGTCTCTCTACATGTCTGTAGACAGTTGTCACAGTGACATCATTAAAAAATATATATTGTCGTCAGACATCAAACTTGTCATTGTCGTTATGAAAAGGCATAAAAACCAAAATGACAGGCAGCATGACATCAGCAGCACCAATAAACCCATCAGTTTAAAAATGTATTTAGTATATGTCAATCTAACAAACCAGGCAACTAAAAGCAACTTTCTAAACAATTTTATGGTTTGTTTCTAGCTTGTTAGCTAGCTAATGTAAAGTTTGCTGGCTAGCTAGTTCAAATAATGACCAGAGGCCCATATCATTGCTGACGATGTCTTAACTTTAGCTCATTTTAATTCATTATTACAGGAAAATAAACTCAGAACAAGATCATTATTTGCAAGTTAATGGCAAGCTAATGACAGAAAATAGCTTACGGTTGTGAGTGTGACGAAATAACAGCAGGGCATTCAACCGGAGAATTTTAGAACTTGGATACTGTCTCGTTGGCCTAACGTTATATCCTAATTTGACTTTAGTGCAGGTCATGTTGTTCTTCACATTACCATCTCTGGAAAACACACACTATATCAATTAAAATCTAAGTTTATTTGTCACATGTACAGGATACACAAGGTGTAAACTGTACAGTGAAATGGTTACTTGCATAGTTGAGTGTTTTGTTTAGACATGTAGCTAGCTAGACAATGAACCATAATCCCAACTCATGTTACTACCATGCATGAATCTGCAGGAAGCTAAGCAACTAGGTTCAATGTCAGCTAGTTAGTTAACATTAGGTTATAACTAGCAATGCAAATGCCTTTCTGTGATACAAATAATATTACTGCACAGATCATACACGTAACATTAGCTAGTGAGCCAGCCAACTAATGTTAGCTATCTAGCTAACAGTATGCTTTAATTTGCAATGAAAATGCAGCTAGCTAGACTTTTACCCATATACACTACCGTGTAAATGTTGTAAATGACTATTGTAGCTGGAAACGGCAGATTTTTTATGGAATATCTACAAAGGCGTACAGAGGCCCATTATCAGCAACCATTACTCCTGTGTTCCAATGGCACATTGTGTTAGCTAATCCAAGTTTATCATTTAAAAATTAAAAATCTAATTAAAATCCATTAAAATCTAATCATGGCAGCATCCACATTAATGTAGAAACAAATATCCTATTAATATCCAAATATCCAATTATTAAAAGCAAACGTTTCAAGTCGCCTTCCACAAGCTTCCCACAATAAGTTGGGTCAATTTTGGCCCATTCCTCCTGACAGAGCTGGTGTAAGTCACTCAGGTTTGTAGGCCTCTTTGCTCGCACACGCTTTTTCAGTTCTGCCCACAAATGTTCTATAGAATCGAGGTCTGGGCTTTGTGATGGCCACTCAAATACCTCAACTTTGTTGTCCTTTGAGCCATTTTGCCAGAACTTTGTGAGTATGCTTGGGGTCATTGTCCATTTGGAAGACCCATTGGCGACCAAGCTTTAACTTCCTGACTGATGTCTTGAGATGTTGCTTCAATATGTTCACAATTGTCCTGCCTCATGATGCCATCTATTTTGTGAAGTGCACCAGTCCCTCCTGCAGCCCCACAACATGATGCTGCCACCCCCGTGCTTCACAGTTGGGATGGTGTTCTTTGGCTTGCAAGCCTCCCCCTTTTCTCTCCAAACATAACAATGGTCATTTTGGCCAAGCAGTTCTATTTTTGTTTCATCAGACCAGAGGACATTTATCCAAAAAGTACGATCTTTGTCCCCATGTGCAGTTGAAAACCGTAGTCTGGCCTTTTTATGGTGGTTTTGGAGCAGTGGCTTCTTCCTTGCTGAGCGGCCATTCAGGTTAGGTCGATATAGGACTCGTTTTACAGTGTATATAGATAATTTTGTACCCGTTTCCTCCAGCATCTCCAAAAGGTCCTTTGTTGTTGTTCTGGGATTGATTTGCACTTATCGCACCAAAGTACGTTCATCATGGGCTGCGCGGTCCCATGGTGTTTATACTTGTGTACTATTGTTTGTACAGGTGAACGTGGTACCTTCAGGCGCTTGGAAATTGCTCCCAAGGATGAACCAGACTTGTGGAGGTCTACAATTTTTATTCCTGAGGTCTTTGCATGATTTCTTTAGATTTTCCCATGATGTCAAGCAACGAGGCACTGAGTTTAAATGTAGGCCTTGAAAAACATCCCCAGGTACACCTCCAATTGATGCAAATTATGTCAATTAGCCTATCAGAAGCTTCTAAAGCCATGATGTCATTTTCTGGAATTTTCCAAGTTGTTTAAATGCACAGTCAACTTAGTGTATGTAAACTTCTGACCCACTGGAATTGTGATACAGTGAATTAGAAGTGAAATAATCTGTTTGTAAACAATTGTTGGAAAAATGACTTGTGTCATACACAAAGTAGATGTCCTAACTGACTTGCCAAAACTATAGTTTGTTCACAAGAAATTTGTGGAGTGGTTGAAAAATGAGTTTTGATGATTCCAACCTAAGTGTATATAAACTTTCGACTTCAACTGTACATAAAGTGCCTTCATTTCGAAACGGTAAAACAGACCTATGTATGAAAATACCCTCACCGTCACTGTCCAAATAAATACGTAGGGGAGCAGTGGGATCGCTTTGTATGATGGAACTGTCACCATCTCAGAACCAAGAGCCTACTTGTTGCATGACACAAGGCCTCTGTCGGTGACACTAGAATAACAAGGGAGCTGCACTTGTACTTAGAGGTAAATTGTCAATATGGTGTTCCTAAGGCCACAGTGGGTCTGTGTGAGTATCCAGTAGATTTCTGACTCATAACAAGTGAGCTAAATAAAGCTTCCTATTTGCCTGGAACTTCCCACATTCCCAAAAGTAGACTTAAGTTTTAAAAGGGTCAGATTAGGAGCTTTAAAATTCTCCAGAGACCTGAATTTTCCCTTGTATTTATTTTAGGGATTCGCTATTCCCAATACGCTAGTGATGGCTCCACATGAAATATTAATTCTGTGGGTAAGAGCTCCGAGTGCATTGTCCCAAGACCTTAATTTAACATATCCTTGCAAGTCAGTTATTTTTTGCGATGCTTCTTAAAAAACATCTAAGGTAGAACACAAAATCCTGAGCAATATTTAATTGACCGATAAGGAGAGACAGTGAGGAATTTAAAAACATTTTCTGGTTCCTAGCCATATGACGCAACTATACTGGAAGTATAATACCACAACTATCATAACATTCCAATGCAGCTTAGCATGGTTGAAAAATTATGTTACTCCAATCTTCTATACCCTGATGAGTTGCTATTCTAACACCAGAGAAACTGGCACTTTATTTGTTTACTTTCCTTAGATGCTACTATGTGCATTATAGTAGACTCAAAGCAACGCTTCATAGCAGATGAACTCATCTTGTTGGAGAGTTGTTGGCTGATGTGGGAGGACAGTAAGAGGAAAAAGACATGCACACACATCTTCAGTAGACTTACAGATGGTGGCTCATAGGGGGGAGGTGCTACTCCCAGGATTGCACATCAACATCTGTCAGTCTGCGCTGGCTTCACAGGATCCCCTATCAGCATCAACTCCTCTCTTCTGGTTAACTGACGTGCCTAAAAAGGTTGTGCTGGCTAGAGCGTGATAAAACACCCACCGTCAGACCTCAGTCTGTTCTAATGGCTTGTCAATCATTTAATCAACTACATCTAAGGTTTTCCGGGTATAGAATCTAAGACACAGACCAATTCTGATATTTCTGCACAATTTTTTATTTTTTTACCAATCAGATCAGCTCTTTTGCCCATCATTGGGCAAAAGAACAGAATTGGGCTGCCTGTGTAAACGCAGCCAGAGAGACCCAAAATGCTTGGAAGAGAGACTGCTCTTCTAGCCACCCACCCACACAAAGTCATGCAGGAAAGGCAACCCTGGCTGCATGTTAATGCACAGATCCTGGCAAGCAAGTCTCCTAAAGACATCCATCTCGCTAGAACTGCCGAAATCACAGTAAGGACCAGGCGTGGAAATACAGCTGACTCAGAGCTTTGAACAATTAATGTAACCTGCAGGCACATGTGCCTTTTCTTTTGACTGAAGTAAGGTTCCCTGCAGATCTACCCTGGAGCTAAAGACTTAATGAAATCTAAGCATACCGGAATTATAATGATCCGACTAGGCTGTCTACTTACTGACAGGATGTCTAGTGGAAAACCAGACAGTACACAACATAGATCGCATATACAAATCCACTGTTCCATCACTAATTTAATTCCTTTTTCCCACTCCTCTCGCTACGTTTGTTCAGAAATACATTATTACAAGTAAGGGTAGTTTTACCTGATATTAGACTACACAAGCCCATGGTCTGTAGCCCAGTAATATACCCCAAACTCATAAATGTCTGAATTATAACTGAACCAAATGTACCAGAAAATACTCAATTCTGAGTAAACCCCATTTTGAGTAAACCCTAAGCTCCAATGCAGCCTTTTCTATTTCAATATCAAATCATTTCTGAGTAACAATTAAGTACCTTACTGCGATTGTTTTCAATTAAAATTGTTTTAGCAAAGAGCAATTTCTCAAGGGAGAATTTGTGGTCTGGGTGGGGAGGGGAAAACTGACAACTGGCTGTTATTGGCAGAGAGGTTAGGAATTAAACTACTTTACTGCCAAACTCAAAACCAAAACTCCATCCCACCAAAACAGGCAGAAATGTTCAAACAGCTCTTAATATTAAACTAAAAGGGCATTATCACAGTATTTTTCCAACCTCATAGTGTGGAAATATATATAAAACAAGTAAATCACATTTTTGACTGCACTGGGCCTTTAATGAAAATAGTGTGGGAAAGTATGCGAAAGCTCCAACAAAATGTGCTACAATCTGTTACTACAATATTTAATTTTTCAACTGAAAAAGACCTTTGGTATATTATGTTATTTTACAAAATCATTAGTAGGGATGAAAGATGCTAACTAAGTCACTATAAACAGAAAAGTCACTGTTGTGTTCATGAGCCCATTTTAGAGCTAAGACAATTTGTCACGAAAACAGAACAGGGAGGAAAATAGGAGTAGTAGGTTGCTGTTCTGTGCTTCAGCAAATGCTTCAATAGCATTTGAATCTGTAGTAGGCCCACGGCTTGAAGAATGTGAGTTTGGGGAGTGAGGAGGTCGACATGGCTGCTTCTCTCTACCCTGCTGTATCCCAGCATAGGAAGCATGAAAGTGTCTCCAACATCCCGTCAGCAAACCACACCAAAAAATCTCAGACAGTTTTTTTAGGTGCAAAATGGGTCATAGCTCACAATGATCTGAAACAATGTCTTCATTATTTAAAAAAATGTAAACCCACTTTTTGTAACCACAACCACCTGGCAAAGAATAATGAAGTGGGCCATATAGGAAGATGAATATAGCTGTTAAAAAGGTTTAGGGATAGATTGTGGTATCATGCTGCTTCTTAACCGCACATTGTCTTTTTTTCCATCTTGACTGGCATAGTATCTTCCTCTATTATTCAAAGTATACAGTAAGTGCAATTCAGCAAGGACACAACTTGGTGTTTAGCTTTCAAAACAAGTTTGAAATTTACAAATTGCCTGCTGCTTGGCAATCCACTTCCCTGCTCCCTTGGCAGGTTAATTCATCATCCGTAAAGGAAAGAGAAGCACCAAGAAGTGATGGAAATGAGCACAGAATCTCTTTGACAGCTACAAATCAGGTTAAAGACGTGGAAAGTGTGGTCTCCACAGGAATGTAGGAAAGTTTTCATCGTAGTCGCAGAAAAAGACAACAAACATTGTCTATATTGGCTATCAAAACATCTCGCAATGCCTGTTATGCACAGATATCGCTAGATCTTTTCTACTGTATAAAATATGAAAATATGATAATGTTGTATGGTTGCTATTTGAAAAGGAGAGAGAGACCTTCAGCATTCATCCATTGAGTGGCAGTGATGTTGTCAAGGCAAAGCCTAGCTTGCAGTTATTAGAAGACGTGGATGTCGATTAAGGCAGCCCCCCGCACCTCTCTGATTCAGAGGGATTGGGTTAAACGCGGAAGACACATTTCAGTTGAAGGCATTCAGTTGTACAACTGACTAGGTATCCCCCTTTCCTTTCCTTTTAAATGAGGCCAAAGGCACCAATTCGGCTTGACGCCCATTGAATGGGTACATTATACTTTTTTTCTGAATGGGGTACAGTACTGGGTGCTTCTGGCTGAGAGAATATGCTGACCCTTGTGTTCCCACCCTCTGGCTGCTGCACCCAAAGCCTGAGCTCACCCTACCATGCTGGGGCTCAGACAATGAGCTGGATGGCGGAAAAAAACTGGGGCACGGTGGGAAACAATGTCATAGTCATGACCCCGGCCCTTCCAGCTTTTCTTCCTCCTTCCTCATCCCGCTCTCTCTCCCTCTCTCCCTCCTTCCATCTTTCTCATTAGCACTGCTCTGGCATGAATGGGGAGCATTATTTGTCAGTGTGGGAGGAAGGCCGTCCCACCATCTCCCATCTGTTAATAATTGCTCACTTACCACAACATCCTGTGACAACTTTCTACCAGGCCTTGTCTGTTTTTTTTACAGATTGCTCCCCTTCGTCATTTTTATTACTGTCATACAGTCAGCCACTCTGGGGGCACGTCTTAGGACCCCATCGCTCTCTTTTGCTTTGAAGAGATGGGTCCTTAGAAAATAGGTTCCTGTTGCCAACGGCGATGAGCCACTGGGTCCCTTCATGGGTGTATCTGCGACCATGACCCGCTCTACTGTTGTTTCGAACTGAACACCCAACTAAATTGTGTGCAGGCTATTGAAGTTGCACTTTTGCAAAAGAAAGAGTGGGCTTGAATGATGCCAAGGTTAAGTCTTTCATAGCACAGTGAAAGAGTCCCTACAGCAGGAGCTGTTGAAGGGGTGCAGAGGTCTCGGAACGAAAGTGCCTCCAACACAACAGGCTGCCTTCCCCTTGTTTGCCAGCCAAAGCTGTGTATTGCAGCAAATTCCCCCCTATTTGGTTCTTTGACCCTTGGTACATCACGGCCGTTCTTTCCTTCATTGTAATGGCGCAAGCTGGAGGATGTTGATTCATCTCAGCAAACAAAGCGGTAGGACAGAGGTGTCAAATCCAGCCCCCAACTCAAGGTCTGAACGACAAATCAGAAAGGTCTAAACGACAGAGGACTATAGGGAGGACAGTGAACACCCACACACTGCCAGACCCCTGTAGACAGAGGCAAAGCAAAGAACACCAAAACATTTCATTTCCAGAGAATAATTGATCAATACATTGTGGATATGAACTCCAGACTAAAGCTTGAAATGATTCCATGTGCGGTTCTTCTTTCTAATGTCTGGCCCTGCAAAATGTAAAGTGGGCAAAGACGTCAACAAACCAAATCTCTCGAGACACTCAAGCTGTTTCATGTAGGACAGAAAGCAGCCCAGACTTGTTCTGTCATTGCCAATGTCGCTAATTAGCTTAGCCGCAGCATCTCTGTGGGCCCATTGTCCATTACCTACGCCATTAGTGTCTCCTGCTCAGTCAATGACCTTCAAGTGAAACTCTTAAAAAGAAGTAGCAGAGCTCTCTGTGGTCGGTGTGGTGCAGAAAGTGAGCGTAAGCCTCAACCCGTATACCTGGAGACGCCCTGTGCCCGGGCTTGTTTTTCTAAGCCTGACCGCATCCCGCTTGCAGTGGCAGCCAAGCAAGAAGAGGATGGATGGGGGGGAAAGAGGGAGCTTACGCTTGAATTAGCGAAGGTCTCAATTCACCCGAGAGCGCCGGAGCCACGGATGCGCTGCAGAGATAGGATTACGGCCAAGCAAGTTTAAGCTGGTCCTTTTAACGCACACAAACACACATACACACATAAACAGGCACCCACACACACACATACTGAGACATGTCCACAGTACCATAGAGAGCCAAACACATACACCCACTCACAGGCTCACACTGTTCTGTAGATAGACAAACTAAAGCAGCAGACAGACACACAGGCCTAAACACACACACACACTTTACCCTGAGCTTTCCCCCCTCGGCTAAATGGAGAGAAAATGTTATGCAACTCCAGTTGATTCTCCCATTCAGTTAATACTGTGTCAGAGAGAAAGAGACTGCATCAGAGAGAAAGAGAGTGAAGCGTTTTACTCTGCATAGACAGACTCCCCTAATCTCCTCAAACATAACAGAGGACCCTTTCAACAAAAAGCCATGTCTCCTTCATGCATATTGTTGGATGGTATGGATTTCTGTTCACTCTACTTGTAGACAGCAGTTTCTTAAAAGAGATGTCCCGTATGGGCAAAAGGCATAAGGGATTCACTGTGACAGCATAGACTAGTTAGGGAGTTCACAAATCATAGCCGCCACGTTCCTGGTGTTGTGTCTTTTCTGCCACTAAAAGAAAAGTCGGATAACAAAGTAAGGGTAGAGTGCCTTCTCATTTGCTTTTAAAACAGTGCCATGAATCTTCCAAATGAGTGGAGTCATTTTATTGACCTTCTAAAACAAAATAAAGTGGAAGATCATCTAGAATCGATCAGAGTGGCCCGGCGGTCTCAAGTGGCATTTCCTCTGCCGATTGTTTCTTCTTTCATTGCCTTTCTTTGCTTTGTTTCCCTGTTTTTTTCCTCAGGTCTACAGCTGAGTAAGAGCATGGAGGAGGCTAACATGGCCATGCTAATGCAACCCTTCATCTTCTAACCAGAGCCTAGTTTTTGTGTCAGCAATACGCACCGCAAATTATGGATTTTCCTTGCAAATGGAAAAAGGGAAAAGGCATAGAATGCAAACTGGAGCCCGTCGACAAAACCCAGGCCCTGGAAGCCAAGCGCTTGGTACTTTCCAGATTAGGAGATCAGTCATCCTCGGCGTTCCCCCTCTGGACTGAGCAAAAAGGAGCCATGGAGAGGACCTTTTATTCCTGCAGTGTTTTCCATCCCAGAGCTGCGGATTTCTCCCCCGTTCTCTGAAACGGCTCCCAAAAACAGGCTTTGCTGCTGTAATGCAAACTAAAACTCTAATTACATTTTTGGGCTCGATTAGCAGAAGTCATAATTATGGTACCTTTATTATGCAAATTAATGGGCTGATTTCAAATAATTAATTACCCTTGTCCCAAGTTTGATTAGTAAATTAGTGTTTTCGGCATCTGACTATTTTGTTTTGGGGGGGTTTCATGGAAGGAAAATTGACAGAAGTAGATGCGACAGATTTCATGGTTGGTTGTTTGCCAGAATCAGGCTTTTTCCATTCCCTGTGTTCCATACATGATGCAGCATTTTGAGATGAGGCTGTGATTCAGGATGTGTTGCAAAAAGGGACTTGAGACAGACAATAATAGCTTACTGTAAGTAAATGTATCATAACATAGGCTACATTACAGCAATGATTGCTCTAGCAGTTTACAATTTTGATGGAGACATTTCACTCAAACCTACTTGACATTTTCAAATTCCGCCTGCCTCAACTCAATGCCCTAGCTTCAACTCCCCCTGTTCATATTGATGAGGAGTCAAGACAAAGCCCACGAAATGAAATGCATGAGCAGAGAGAGCACAATGGGGCCATCTGAATGGCCTGAAATGAACTAGTTTGACAAAAGGGTGGGGATGAAAAAGGGCCCCCTCAAAGCCTTTGCGGCCTCAAAGTCGCTGGACGAGGTTCGATTTGCCAGGCTGAATGAAAACCCTCAAACCAATCAAACTCAAATCAAACCTGACCCTTGACCTGCACCCGTGTTCCACCTCAAAAAACCAAATGTTCTCCATTCTTCTCCATTCATTATCACGAGATCAGAAAAAGACTACGAATCACGAACTCAGAGGGCCCTGTTAGAGTTGCTTTTCATTCAATGAAATTAACTGAGAACATAAAGGGTAGTGCCAATGGACAAGGTCAATATTCAAATTCAAAGACAGGTTTCAAAGCCAGGGCTAGCTGAAAACAATCAGGCCATCTCATCCATACGCCCCAGATTACATCAAGCCTTTGGGTTAATTTCGCAGTATGCTTGCTACCGTTGTTATGTGTGTGTAATTAATAGGACAGCAGCTATACTATTGGACAAATTCCCAAATGACAGAACACTAATTTCCACTGCCGCAATTTTAAACACTTCCTTCCTATGGAAGATAAAGGAAGAACGGGATGGCAATTAAATGTTGCTCAACCTTTGTAAGATTACCCTCCAGAAAAAGGAGTCCAATAAGAAGGGGGTTATTAGTAGAGAGCAGTGAGAGGAAAGGCAATATGCTACAAATACTAAGGTAGCAAGAGCTGAAAGGGTACAATATATGGGACAGCTTTGATATTCTCTGACAATAGGTTAGCATGTGTGGAACACACCAACTTAAACAATCACATATCGACATAAACAATCACATATTTCAGTCACTACTCCCTCTGCATCATGCCCTCTGCCTTACCTCAGTGTGTGCTTGAGGTTGCCAGAGAAATAACACCATATTAATACCTCAATTAGATCCTCAGGAACAGGCACATGTTATGAAACATATTATACATGTGACTGTAAAGGGAGCAAAAAGAGGTAGGAGGAAATAAAAAAATTATGTTTCTTTCGTAGGCTGAGGAGAGGTTGAAAATCTAAGCATGGTGAAGACAGTCCCAGTGAGAGACATTGCTGTTCTAGGCTCCATTTAGACTGCCTACTTGTATTGAGGTAATATTAGACCAATGTGCAGTGGCCAATTCATTTTACAATTCAATTCAAAATGGCCACCAGTGGCACATTGATTATAATAACCACAAACAGTGTTTGATCCAACCGGGCAGAACCCCATCATAGTTCAGTCCCATAGGGAAAGGAGGGGGTGAAATAGGCGGGGCAGGAGAACTAGGGTTGCATTTCAAGTCTAAACAAGCTTAATTCTCTTGTCTCCTTTCCGTCTCTGCACTGCATCTGAAAACACAGGCAAGGTGAAAACAATATGAATACTGATTGTAGCATTAGGATCTGCAAAAGTCTCTCTCTCTCTCACTCCAACACAACAATTACGCCCATACAGCCCGAGATCTTGCTTTCAGTCGGTGCCGACTGCATAAATGTCACAACGGATGCCCACTGTGGTTTAGAAATTATGGTCCTTGGTACGGCTGTGGCAGTCATGAAATTTTGTCAGCTGGTGATTGTCAAGCAAATAACTGCCGGTCTCACGGTAATTGAACGTTAATTAACATAAACACATTTAGCATCTCCTGGTTTCCACATATAGCCTACAAGCCACTGTTGCAGACCTTTTGGAACATCTACATTTGGAAAAGTCAAACAAATCCATGTAATATAGCATACACTATCACAATAAATCCATGATTTATTTTAGACAGGTCTAAAGAAACATGATATGAAGAAAATGTAGTTTATTTCAGAAGAACAGAATAGCATACTGAGTTGTCCTCATGTTAGGCCCTGATCTGGCTATGCCATATAGCTGTGGGCTACACTAGTTAATTTAGCATTCCATGGCATTATTTTATAGTATGAAGAACAAAGCTGAATAAAATATAAAAGATAAAGGATATTTTCTCCAAATGATTTGCGGGAGTGCGCACATGCAGATATTCTGTGTTGTGGTTAACAAAGAAACAGGTACTCCTATATGCTTAATTTAGAGTTTTTAACTTTAGTTTCAAATGTTGGGCTATATGATTAGATTTGTAATACAATCTAAGGCTGCATGATGCAACTTTAATGATGATTTGAAAAAAGTTGCATGAAAGACATGATCTCTGCTTTGTTTTTTTGCACAGGCTGTACACACTTTATCAGTCACATTCACAACTTGACAAGCACTTGATAATGCCTCGATATTTCTCAGCTGCATCCCCTTTGTCTGGCCGTAATGCCCCCTAAAGAAATCAATGCCTTTTGAGGCCAGTGGCTGTTGTGCCCTTCGGCTGAATATAATAAATAGAATTCCCTTCTCTCAGCTGTGTGCCGAAGCACCTCTCACTCACATGACTCTCAGTCACCGTGATCGAGTTTCTCACAGGCTACAAGTGAAGACAGACACATCGGGGTAGCAACTGCCTGCGTCCTTATCCAATTCCGAGGCGCATATTGAAGACATTGGAAGAACTGTCTACATGTACGTTTCGTCAGCCAACAAGATGAGCAGGCCTAATGAACAGCAAAAGCAAAAGCCTATGTCCATCTACTATCCCCCATTGTACAAAATGTTGACCTATTCTATTCTGTGCGAGAAATAATTATTCCAAACATAGTTACCAAATTAATACAACCACTAGCATCAAAAAACATGTTTTAAGCAATGAGCCGGACTCAACAAATGAGAACATTTAGCTTAAAATGTTGATAAACCTATTAGGCTATTTCTTCACATTATAAGCGCAGCAATGCACACACGTCAGTAGGCTATAAGCGCAAATGTTCCATTAACAGGAAAACACCATTCTCAAAAGTGATCACAAATGCGATTATGTATTTCATTATTTTATTATAAAGGTGCATTTTTAAGGTGAAAACTATCTTAAACTTACTATCCCCAAACTTGATATTCACGCATTGCGTATGTATACCAGTTAGTCTCTACACCCATTGTAAAGTGGATTAATGCGCTTCATTAATTAAGAAGTTATTTGGCCACTTTAGTTGTGAAAAACTCGCCAAAAAAAGCATGTGCTGTTTGCCTTAAACTGGTCATCATTCACAAGTGATAATATATCAGTCACAAGTGAAAGGCTAATATTGTGAACCATCACCCTATTCTTGATTTAATCTTGTCTTTACATATACTAAATCATGTGTGAAATTTGTTTTGATTTAGAATGGACCATTATCATGCACCTATCTCGAAACATGGGCAGCAGAAAATATGTAATCTATGCACTTAAATAGCGAATGAAGGATGCTTTTCCAGTGGTTAATTTTCATGCCAGCCAGGTAGGCTATAGTCCTGTTTTAAAGAAAAGCAATGTGCTTATATTAGGAATGTTGAGAAATAAATATAGAGGGCCTAGCTTATAGAAAGCTGATGGGATCCTCCTCTTTTTAATAGAGGCCATCCCTCTGTTTTCTCATGCAATTGCATAGCCTATCAAAATCTTGGGAAACATGAGCTCATGGGCTCTCGTGTAGTTTTTAATTAGACTTTCCATTACAGTTGCATTGACGTCAGAGTGATTAGAGGAACAATAGAGTACCAAGTAGTTAGCAAGTTTGGTAGGCTACTAATGACTAGCATCAGAGCTTGGAGAAGCCTAATTACCGTGACTAAACAGTCATGTGGAATTTGACTGCAATCATGTCTCATGACCGCCGGTGTGGCGGTAATACGGTCACTGTAACAGCCCTAGTCTGGGGAGGATTGGTGTTTTCCCCAAGTTTTAGTGGTTCGTAGGATTGCTAGTTCCTGTTTAGACTGGATCGATACATGGTCAACCCTTTCTCTGAGAGGATGCATCGATTTGGTTCTTCAGGCCAGCCAACCTTTAATCTCTTGAAATGTTGCGGTGCCGCTCCTGTGCTTTGAAGGCACTCTACCCTGCCGGAACTGAGCCAAAGAGCAGAACCCGTGCAAGAAAATCTATTCACCACTGTTACACATTCATGGAACTTGTTTGATAGCAAAGCCATGGCCCTTAGCGCTACAGTAATCAGTGAGTGTCACTGAAGGTTGCTGAGGGAGTGTACATGATGGCATGCGTATTTAGAGAGAGCAGTTCATTTTCAACTGCATTGTCATGTAGACCTTATGGGCAGAAGAAATCCTCAGTTCTAGGAAAGTTTTAAGCTTTCTCCAAAAAAACGTATCTCAAAGGCCCTTTCTAGGTTTGACATGCGCTATGCCTAAGTATTAAGTTCTCAAGGTGAAGAACCTTACAAAGCCAAGGAAAATCATTGGTAGGCCACATCTGGTTAACATGTCAAGTGATATGCTTGCATTAATTAGCATTCTGGTTGTGTGTATCAAATTCAAAGTCTGTTTTGCCACAAAATACTGGCCATGTAGGAGGCAAAACATGTGGGTTACATTTATTTGAACCCGTTCTTTGATTGCAAAGAGGCAGGCTATTATTATTTCCATGAAATACCAGGATGAAGATGAGGTCTTCTCATATGCTTGTAAATGGCATTTTGAAGGCAGACACTAGCAGGGAGAGAACGAGCAAGACCATGCTAATGAATATGTACACTGCATTTCATTTGCGGTGAATAGAAAAATAAATTTGTAACTACTTAACAGCTGAGCTTAGGCCATATTTCTGTCAGCCCAAATGATATTGCACATTTAGATTGCCCGTGGTGTGAACAAAGACAATGTTTGGAAAAGAGCCTTGATCAAATATGAATTAAGTACAGATGAACTTAGAATATAGTGTTTATTTCGCTGCTTGTGATATGAGGAAAGACCGTTTTGTATTTTGAAGGAAAAGTAATTTCATCTCTTTTGGCAGAAGTGGTCAGTGTGTGAATGGGCAACATGAATATAATTTCTTGCACATTTGATCTCCAGACTAGCATTTAGCAATCCCCGAGCTGACAACAAAAAAAATCTGTCAATGTGCCCTTGGACAAGACACTTAACCCTAATTGCTCCTGTTAGGTGCTCTGGATAAGAGCATCTGCTAAATTACAAAAATGTAAATGTAATTACATTCACTGACATACACAACATATTTTACATTCACCTCCTTCAGATAATAGTTGTCCAAGCATTAGCCAAATTTCCTCCCTCTCTTCACCCAATGCAACTAACTATTAGCCTACTTTTTTTCTGGCCTGCAATCATTTGCTAAGATATGATAGGCTGTGCATTAATGTTGGGCGATATTACGATAGCATTGTCTATCGACCATCATTGACAACATCATGATGTGACAGACAATGATTTAGCCTATTTGAACTTGACTTTCGCCGAGCAGTAAAAAACTGCTAAGTCTAGCAGCTCACAGCACTGCGGCACACAAGTGACATTCCAAGCAATTTGCCGAATCCTATTTGCTGTAGCCTATTTCAATACATATGTTATATAGCCTACAAAACGCAAGAGAGGAATGTAGGCCAGACAGAGCAGAGGATCTCACCAAAGTAGAACAAAATGTCCAGTCAGAAAAATATATTTCTCTCTCTGTCATGCATGGTGATATAGCCTAAACGTGTATTTTTTATTTTTTATAATGGACACTCCTTAACTTGTGTCTAGCTGTTTTAAAAAAACGTGGCCTATATTCCCTTCTCTCTCCATTCGATAGGCTATGAATATAACTGAAGGCTACGTTTCATTGTTTTATGCATGGTTTTCTCTCGATTGGGGATGGCCAATAAGGACGATACCATCATATATCAATGTTTTATGGGTACATAATCCCAATAGGACAAAGGTTGACATCTCCCAAAACTACTGTGCATTATTTAGTAATTACATGTGGGTGTGTATTTAATGATCTATAAATTCATTTTTACTAGGGAAGTATATCCCTGTTGCAATGATGTAGTGAACAAACCAAGAGGCTCTAAAATAGTTTATTAGTTGGCAACAGTAGGGAACCTATTAGTTAGAGATGAATTAAAAACTAGAGAATGGAAAGGTCTGCCCATTAACCAAAACTGCAGAGACCTTTAAGTGTTATGTTATGCAACTTAAAAGGCAGCTAAACATGTATATAGGCTATACATACACAAAATGTTTGCAATGTAGGCTAAGCACATACACTGAGTGTATACAACATTAGGAACACCTTCCTAATATAGAGTTGCACCCCCTTTGGTCCTCAGAACAGCCTGAATTCGTCAGTGCATGGACTCTTCCAGGTGTCAAAAGTTTTCCACATGGATGCTGGCCCATGTTGACTCAAATGCTTCCCACAGTTGTGTCATGTTGGCTGGGTGTACTTAGAGTGGGGGACCATTCTTGATACACATGGGAAACTGTTGAGTGTGAAAAACCCAGCAGCATTGCAGTTCTTGACACACTCAAACCAGTGCGCCTGGCAACTACTACCATACCCCATTCAAAGGCAAAATCTTTTGTCTTGCCCATTCACCCTCTGAATGGCACATACGCAATCCATGTTTAAATTGTCTCAAGGCTTATAAATCATTATTTAACCCATCTCCTCCCCTTCATCTACACTGACTGAAGTGGATTTAACAAGTGGCATCAATAAGGGATCATAGCTTTTATCTAGACAGTTTATGTCATGGAAAGAGCAGGTGTTCCTAATACTTTGTACACTTAGTTTTGTCGTTCTGTTTGCATATAGGTTATACAGTATGGTATACATGAATTCATCTCACAGCAGTGATTTACTGTCTGTGAGATCCCTGATAAAAAAAACATTTACGGAAAAACATTTCCTTCTATGATGGCTTGTCCTGACATTAACATTTTGATATCAGAGCATGACAAGTAATGCATTTTAATTGTAGCTGTTAAGCTATTTGGTTCTGTAGAAATCATGCCATAAGGAATTATCATCATTTATTAGACACCCACCCCCAACACAGTACAACAAAAATAAACTGTAAACAGCTTAAGAGAAAGATATGCAAGGCTGAGGCAAACCTAGTATGTCCTACATTAATTCCATATTTTATTACCTTCCATTTTCATCTATTTTTGGCAACGACACTCTAAATAGCTTGCCTTAGTTTTCTGCTTATATAACGCTGTGAAATTATAGAGCAAGTCAGAATTTGACAAATTAAATAAACAATCTAATTTGAGGCTATGATGCAGGCTCAAGCCACCTAAATATGAAATATGATACTTACCTCATTACTGTATGAGTATGATAAACAATGATGGGCACTCAAATAACATGGCTGCTTTAGAAAAGGGCGGGAAATTGCCAATTTTCTCAAAGAATATTATTGCTTTGCGCAAGATGCTTCCCTTATCGTCACTGATGGCTGTGAGCTATGCAAAGACATATAAAAGGGTAAAGGCCCACTGAAAACAGTGGGGGTCTGTGAGCTGGGTGGACCAATACCGTACTTGTGATTGGTTGAGCTAGGAGACTATGCTGATTCCATACTGTTGTCTGTGCTTAGAGGGAAGATCACAGGCCTACCTCTCCACAGGCTCAACTGATTATTCTCAAAGAGTAGCCTGGGTGCACTGTAATCCCCTTGTTTCCAAAGGGTCCTGATTTTACCGCCATCCAGGAACTTTGATAACAACAACTTCAAAGAAACTGGCGTAGTTAGGTGCCCAGGCTCTAGGGACTGTGGGTTAGGGGACATGAATCACGCATTATCTATGGGTCTGCTTGATATTAGATCACAGGTCCTCTTTTGACATCGAAAACAGACATGGAAACATGATCAAATAATGCTGCTGGAAAATGTATGTATATTGGGACTAGGATTCTGTGCCTAGCCCCAATGCTCAACATTTTGTCACTAACCAGGTTTCCATCCAACTTTTTTATGTGAGTAAAGTGCATGTTGAATAAAAAATGTCATGACAGGCCTGAGTCAGACGATGACATGTTGTGTGGTCCTTCCACTACAACTCGAAGGGAAAGCAATACATTTATTAGGCTACAGATGGAATAAGTTATGATGAACTTCACAGGGTTGTGAAAGCGCAAGGCGATGAGCTTGATGCTCTTTTCCCAAAAATATCAAGAGTCTTATTCTGGTGACATGATCATCGATGCTTGGCTGGCATTTGACAAAACAAAATAATCTCGCTCTTTTGTCCATAATAATCTCATTGTGTAGGCTATACATACGCTCTAGCAGACAATATCTGCGCTCTGCTGGCTAGAGCACACATGCCATACCAGAGTGGGCACACTCGCTATATAACGCAACATCTTTGGTGAGAAAACCATGAGTAGAGTTGAAAATGGAATGGAAACCCATTAACTATTTTTTATTCAGTACATTTTTTATTTAACTAGGCAAGTCAGTTAAGAACAAATCCTACTCCGGATGACGCTGGGCCAATTGTGAACCCCCCTATGGGACTACCAATCATGGCCGGATGTGATTCAGCCTGGATTCAAACCAGGGACTGTAGTGATGCTTCTTGCACCGAGACAGTGCCTTAGACCGCTGCACCACTCAGGAGCCCATGGGAATGGGAATTTAACTGCAAAAGGTATTTTCATGTACACTACGTAATCACACACAGCCTTTATACGCAACAACTAAATTTGATGGAAACATCTCTGGTAGGAAAATGTGCATATTGCTTTTATGAGGATTTTTTAATATTTGCATGAAAATCTGTAGCCAATTGGATGGAAACCCAGCTACTGATCCATAATTCATGAGCTGGTTGAGAAGGCATAAAATTACACACCTCGCATCAAGTTCATGCTGGCCGGCACTAAAGACATTCATACACTGGTAAACTGCGCTGATATAGGCCCATAAAGACAGAATAACAGATTCAGTGTGTGTGTGTGTGTGTGTGTGTGTGTGTGTGTGTGTGTGTGTGTGTGTGTGTGTGTGTGTGTGTATATATGTGTGTGTGTGTATATATATATATATATATATATATATATATATATATATATATATATATACAAACATACAGTGGGGCAAAAAAGTATTTAGCCAGCCACCAATTGTGCAAGTTCTCCCACTTAAAAAGATGACAGAGGCCTGTAATTTCCATCATAGGTACACTTCAACTATGACAGACAAAATTAGAAATAAAAATCCAGAAAATCACATTGCAGGATTTTTCATGAATTTATTTGCAAATTATACCTGGCACCAGCCCTACGCAGCATCAGGCTGTGGGGATGTTTTTCAGCGGCAGGGACTGGGAGACTACTCACGATTGAGGGAAAGATGAAAAGGAGTAAAGTATTGAGAGATCCTTGACAAAAACCTGCTCCAGGTAGGTAGCCTAGTGGTTAGAGTGTTGGGCCAGTAACCAAAAGGTTGCTACATCAAATCCCTGAGCTGACAAGGTAAAAAATCTGTCATTCTGCTACTGAACAAGGCAGTCAACCCATTGTTCCCCGGTAGGCCGTCATTGTAAATAATAATTTCTTCTTAACTGACTTTCCTAGTTAAATAAAGGTTCAAATAAAAATCCAGAGTGCTCAGGACCTGATTGGGGAGGAGATTCACCTTCCAACAGGACAATGACCCTAACCACACAGCCAAAGGCAATGCAGGAGGGTCTTTATGGGGTACTGTGTGATGAGTGAAAAAAAAACAATTTAATCAATTTTAGGAAAAGGCTGTAACGCAACAAAATTTGGAAAAAGTCAAGGGGTCTGAATACTTTCTCAATGCACAGTATAAATATATATATATATATATATATATATACAGTGGAGAGAACAAGTATTTGATACACTGCCGATTTTGCAGGTTTTCCTACTTACAAAGCATGTAGAGGTCTGTAATTTTTATCATTTGTACACTTCAACTGTGAGAGACAGAATCTAAAACAAAAGTCCAGAAAATCACATTGTATGATTTTTAAGTAATTAATTTGCATTTTATTGTTTTAACGTATGATCTCTGTAATTGCAAACAAAGGTTTCTGTACCAAATATTAAGTTCTGCTTTTCTGATGTATCAAATACTTATGTCATGCAATAAAATGCTAATTATTTACTTTAAAAGGTCTACAATTTATCCCTGATGTCCTTACACAGCTCTCTGATCTTGGCCATTGTGGAGAGGTTGGAGTCTGTTTGATTGAGTGTGTGAACAGGTGTCTTTTATACAGGTAACAAGTTCAAACAGATGCAGTTAATACAGGTAATGAGTGGAGAACAGGAGGGCTTCTTAACTCTCTGTTCCGATTGCACTAGACGACCAGTCCTGATAGCCTTTAGCCATACCCTTATCCTACTCCTCCTCTGTTCCTCTGGTGATGTAGAGGTTAACCCAGGGCCTGCAGCGCCTAGCTCCACTCCCATTCCCCAGGTGCTCTCATTTGTTAACTTCTGTAACCGTAAAAGTCTTGGTTTCATGCATGTTAACATTTGAACCCTCCTCCCTAAATTTGTTTTATTCGCTGCTTTAGCACACTCCACCAACCCGGATGTCCTAGCCGTGTCTGAATCCTGGCTTAGGAAGGCCACCAAAAATCCTGAAATTTCCATCCCTAACTATAACATCCGACAAGATAGAACTGCCAAAGGGGGCGGTGTTGCAATCTACTGCAGAGATAGCCTGCATAGTTATGTCCTACTATCCAGGTCTGTGCCCAAACAATTCGAGTTTCTACTTTTTTTTAAATCCACCTTTCCAGAAACATTCATCGTTGCCGCTTGCTATAGAACCCCATCAGCCCCGCCCCGGACACCATATGTGAATTGATTGCCCCCCATCTATCTTCAGAGTTTGTACTGTTAGGTTACCTAAACTGGACATGCTTAATACCCCAGCTGTCCCCCAATCTAAGCTTGAAGCCCTAAATCTCATACAAATGATCAAGGAACCTACCAGGTACAACCCTAAATCCATAATCATGGGCACCCTCTTAGATATTATCCTGACCAACCTGCCCTCTAAATACACCTCTGCTGCCTTCAACCAGGATCTCAACGTGGCACCGTTATAGGATTCCACCTTTCCAACAAGTCAGTTTGTCAAATTTATGCCCTGCTAGACCTGCCCCGTTCGACTGTAAGTACTTTTATTGTGAAGTAGAAATGTCTTGGAGCAACAACGGCTCAGCCGCGAAGTGGTAGGCCACACAAGCTCACAGAACGAGACAGCCGAGTTCTGAAGCACGTAGCGTGCAAAAATGGTCTGTCCTCGGTTACAAAACTCATTACAGAGTTCCAAACTGCCTCTGGAAGCAATGTCAGAACAAGAACTCGGGAGCTTCATGAAATGGGTTTCCATGGCCGAGCAGTCGCACACAAGCCTAAGATCACAATGCGAAATGCCAAGCGCTGTAAGTGGTGTAAAGCTAACCACCATTGGACTCTGGAGCAGTGGAAACGTGTTCTCTGGAGTGATGAATCACGCTTCACCATCT
This sequence comes from Oncorhynchus kisutch, assembly GCF_002021735.2. Taxonomy (NCBI): domain Eukaryota; kingdom Metazoa; phylum Chordata; class Actinopteri; order Salmoniformes; family Salmonidae; genus Oncorhynchus; species Oncorhynchus kisutch. The sequence continues at coordinate 41,030,411 of NC_034179.2, read as the reverse complement.
GGCAGTCCGACGGACGAATCTGGGTTTGGCGGACGCCAGGAGAACGCTACCTGCCCCAATGCATAGCGCTAACTAAAGTTTGGTGGAGGAAGAATAATGGTATGGGGCTGTTTTTCATGGTTCGGGCTAGGCCCCTTAGTTCCTGAAAAGGGAAATCCTAACACAACAGCATACACTGACATTCTAGACGATTCCAGCTTCCAACTTGTGTCAACAGTTTGGCGAAGGCCCTTTCCTGTTTCAGTATGACAATACACTGTGCACAATGCGAGGTCTACACAGAAATGGTTTGTCGAGATCAATGTGGAAATACTTGACTGGCCTGGACAGAGCCCTGACCTCAACCCCACAAACTGCGAGCCAGGCCTAACCGGCCAACATCAGTGCCCGACCTCACCAACGCTCGTGGCTGAATGGAAGTCCCTGCAGCAATGTTCCCACATCTAGTTGAAAGCCGTCCCAGAAGAGTGCATGCTGTTAAAGCAGCAAAGGGGGGACAAACTCAATATTAATGCTCATGATTTTGGAATGAGATGTTCGATCCATTTATGTCCACATACATTTTGGTCATGTAGTATACATACACATGACCAAAATGTGTCATGTGTGGGTGTATATATATATATATATATATATTTTTTCCTACAAGAAGGAAAATACAAAAAAAAAAACCTGCATTGGTAGTAAAAATCCCGATTCACAACGGATTAGTTATACTGGGGAAGAAAGAGTTGTGAAATTACGTGAACAAATCACCACATCTGTAATTTACATCCGAATCTGGCACGTCACCCATTTTTACATAGCAGGAGAGTCATAATTCCAGCAGAAAAAAACTACTTTTTTCCATCTAACTCCAAGGTCCTCTGATAATAATAGTCTCGTGAGAATCTACATTCATGTGTTTTGAGAGAAATGCCTGAGTTTGACAGGTTTTGTTTGCGGTTTGAGCAAGAAAACAATAACTGATTCGATAAATTGATGCTTAAAACTACAGTTGAAGTCAGAAGTTTAAAACTCATTTTTCAACCACTCCACAAATTTCTTGTTAACAAACTATAGTTTTGGCAAGTCGGTTAGGAAATATACTATGTGCATGACACAAGTAATCTTTCCAACAATTGTTTGCACACAGATTATTTCACTTATAATTCACTGCATTATATTTTCAGTGGGTCAGAAATGTACATACACTAAATTCACTGTGCCTTTAACCTTTCTAGGGCTGGCGTTCGGCTAGCGGAACCCCTCGACAACATTCCGCTGAAAAGGCAGTGAGCGAAATTCAAAAAATATTTTTTTGAAATATGTAACTTTCACACAACAAGTCCAATACAGCAAATGAAAGATAAACATCTTGTTAATCTACCCATTGTGTCCGATTTCAAAAATGCTTTACAGCGAAAGCACAACATATGTTTATGTTAGGTCAGAGCCAATTCAAAAAAACACAGCCATTTTTCCAGCCAAAGATAGGTGTCACAAAAAGCAGAAATAAAGATAAAATCACTAACCACTAAAATAACAAAGAGGATGACACAAAACGAAACAGTCCTGTCTGGTGACATACACAAAGGCATAAAACAATCACCCACACCACACAGGTGGGAAAAGGCTACCTAAGTATGATTCTCAATCAGAGACAACTAACGACACCTTCCTCTGATTGAGAACCATACCAGGCAAACGCAAAACACAACATAGAAAAACGAACATAGACAACCCACCCCAACTCACGCCCTGACCAACCTAAAACAAAGACATAACAAAAGAATTAAGATCAGAACGTGACCGTATGTTTTGTTCGATAATGTTCATATTTATATCCAAAAAATCTCAGTTTACATTGGCGCGTTATGTGCAGTAATGTTTTGATTCCAAAACATCCAGTGATTTTGCAGAAATACTCATAATAAACATTGATAAAAGATAGAACTGTTATTCACAGAATTAAAGACAGACTTCTCCTTAATGCAACCGCTGTGTCAGATTTTTTAAAAAAAATACGGAAAAAGCATAATCTGAGAACAGCGCTCAGAGCCCAATTCAGCCAGATTCAACAGAAGTTAGAAATAACACTATAAATATTCACTTACCTTTGATGATCTTCAACCGAAGGCACTCCCAGGAATCCCAGTTTGACAATAAATGACTGATTTGGTCCATAAAGTCCATCATTTATGTCCAAATAGCCACTTGTTGTTAGCGTGTTCAGCCCAGTAATCCATCTTCATGAGGCACGAGCACTTCGTCCAGACAAAAACTGGAAAAGTTCCACTAGAGGTCGTAGAAACAAGTCAAACGCTGTATGGAATCGATCTTTAGATTGTTTTTAACATAAAACATCAATAATGTTCCAACCGGAGAATTCCTATGTCTGAAGAAAAGCAATGGAACGAGAGCTAACTCTGTCGGGAGCGCGCGTCATGAGCCTGAGACACTCTGCCAGACCATTGACTCAAACAGGTCTCATGAGCCCCTCTTTTATAGCAGAAGCCTGTAACACTAGTGGAAGCCGTAGGATGTGCAACTTGACTCCATAGACACTGTGTATTCGGTAGGCCAAGCTTTGAAAAGCTACAAACCTCAGATTTCCCACTTCCTGGTTGGATTTTTCTCAGGTTTTCGCCTGCCATATGAGTTCTGTTATACTCACAGACATCATTCAAACAGTTTTAGAAACTTCAGAGTGTTTTTTTATCCAATACTTCTAATAATATGCATATATTAGCATCTGGGACAGAGTAGGAGGCAGTTCACTCTGGGCACGCTATTCATCCAAAAGTAAGAATGCTGTCCCTTATCCCAAAAGACTTAAACAGATTGGAAAATTCCAGAAAATGATGTCATGGCTTTAGAAGCTTCTGATAGGCTAATTGACATCATTTGAGTCAATTGGAGGTGTACCTGTGGATGTATTACAAGGCCTACCTTCAAACTCAGTGCCTCTTTGCTTGGCATCATGGGAAAATCCAAAGATATCAGCCAAGACATCAGCAAAGAAATTGTAGACTTCCACAAGTCTGGTTCATCCTGGAGTGCAATTTCCAAATGCCTGTAGGTACCACGTTCATCTGTACAAGCAATAGTACGCAAGTATAAACACCATGGGACCATGCAGCCGTCATATCGCTCAAAAAGGAGACGCATTCTGTCTCCTAGAGATTAACGTACTTTGGTGCGAAAAGTGCAAATCAATCCCAGAACAACAACAAAGGACCTTGTGAAGATGCTGGAGGAAACAGGGACTAACGTATTTATATCCACAGTAAAAACTAGTCCTATATCGACATAACCTGAAAGTCCGCTCAGCAAAGAAGAAGCCACTGCTCCAAAACCGCCATAAAAAAAGCCAGACTATGGTTTGCAACTGCAAATGGGGACAAAGATCGTACTTTTTTTCTGGTCTGATGAAACAAAAATAGAACTGTTTGGCCATAATGACCATCGTTATGTTTGGAGGAAAAAGGGGAGGTTTGCAAGCCGAAGAACACCATCCCAACCGTGAAGCACGGAGGTGGCAGCTTCATGTTGTGATGTGCTTTGCTGCAGGAAGGACTGGTGCACTTCACAAAACAGATGGCATCATGGGGGAGGAAAATTATGTGGATATATTGAAGCAACATCTCAAGACATCAGTCAGGAAGTTAAAGCTTGGTCGTAAATGGACAATGGCCCCAAGCATACTTCCAAAGTTGTGGCAAAATGGCTTAAGGACAACAAAGTCAAGGTATTGGAGTGGCCATAACAAAGCCCTGACCTAAATCCCATAGAACATTTGTGGGCAGAACTGAAAAAGCTTGTGCGAGCAAGGAGGCCTACAAACCTGACTCAGTTACACCAGCTCTGTCAGGAAGAATGGGCAAAAAGTCACTCAACTTATTGTGGGAAGCTTTGACCCAAGTAAAAAAATGTAAAGGCAATGCTATCAAATACTAACTGAGTGTATGTAAACTTCTGACCAACTGGGAATGTGATGAAATAAATAAAAAGCTGAAATAAACCACTCTCTACACTATTATTCTGACATTTCACATTCTTAAAATAAAGTGGTGATACTGACTGACCTAAGACAGGGAATTTTTACTCAGGAATTGTGAAAAACTGAGTTTAAATGTATTTGTCTAAGGTATATGTAAACTTCCGACTTCAACTGAATATATGAAGGGCCTACATGTATCAACTTCCATAGTCAAAGTTTATGTTTATACGTTTTGTGACAATGAATTGAACATCGCCAAATGCATCTGGGAAAAAGATATTGCACCTATTTAATGCAACCCTTGCTGTTAATAGATCGCAAAGCAGCATTCAAACTGAGCAAAACTTTTGGAAATGACATGTTCACTTCAATTATCAGTGAAGCCTCATATCGCCTGGACATGTTGAAATATCGTATTGTCTAGAATATAAACCTCCAGGATTCCATTATAATGGTTAATTAATTGAAAAAAATAAGAATTACAGGGGGCAGTTTGGGAAAAATGAATCCGGTCAGAATAGTAATTGTGGTATAGAGTAGGGGTAATAGTTACATAACGTTTTCTAGTAATATTAGTTCCATGCGGATAGGACGTGTTTTGGCCAGAGGGACAATATTCTCTAATGGACAAAAGGATGTGACAGCCAATCAAAGCTGACTCAAAGATCTCAAAGATGACCTAAGAGGAATGCCTTTAATCACTCCGAGTGGGATTTACAGAGCAGAGGGCCTAACTGAAAACTACTGCAGCCCCAACCAAGGTAAAGCCTTCGACATGAGGCATCAGAAATGACATCGGGGTGAAAAACCCAATATAAGGAGACAGGCAGAGGAAAGAGAAAAAGCACTTAGGGATGACTCTGACAACGGAGGGGTGGAATTCGACTTGGCGTTACTCACACTCCAAAATGAAACAACCACGCTGAGTGTATTCCTGAGTATGTAGTAGGAACCATTGTTGTGTCTGGTCAGATAAGTATCTGAGGTGCAAAACATGAACACAACTGTCTGCTTGGCTGTGCTTTGTCAGACTTTTGATCTTAGTGCTTCTGTGTACTTTCCTTACCATTTAGCAGGCATTATTCCAAGAAACATTGATCCTCCCAAATGTCAGCGGTGCTGGACTGAAGCTTAAATATGTTAGCGCCAACTGGGCTGACCCAGTAGTGTGTCCCGTTTACCATTCTCTGTGTGATAGGTAGATAAACTTGTCTTGTATACAAATAACTCAGGAAAATATGTAGCCTAGGACTACAAGTTTTGGGACAGAATGTACTGTTAGTGACCTTTCTTTTGATCTCGAATGATAAAGTTATCTTTCATTTAGACACTTTATAGGTCTGTATCATTGTAAAATTCCCAGACCTCATTACGGGGCAGCAGACATTTAATGTTTGGGAGTAGGGAATAGGACAGCCTTGGCAAGGCATCAGAACACATTGCATTCAACCTCCCCCGACTTCTATCTCTTTATATTCATTCTGCATGGCTCTCTCATACTATGTCCTGAACTGTAATTCTCCAAAGCTACAGCAATTTCCTATTCTCTTGACCCAGAAAGGGGGAGCCATCCTATCTGTGCCTTCTGTCTTGTTACCCGTGCAAGCGTAACTCCTTATGACCTGAAAAAAAGCACATCCAGATGGCCCCTGCATCCGTGCACGTGTCTGAAGCCCAAACATGTCTGGACTGAGCACAGTAGGGGTTGAAGCGCAGGCAGAGACCCCCATGATAAAGGGATTATGAAATCCAGATTGAGAATATTTGGTTCAGAATGCACAAATCTGGCCACAGCAGGAACTCCTTATTGAGAACTTCTGCTCCCGCTTAAAAATCTTAGAAGTTCCTAATGGTCTTAAAATTGGACGCACTTAGCAATTGCTCTTATCAAGGAACTTGGGGGGTTCTGTAAGATCGGCCACTGACAAACAGGGCATTAATTGCTAAAGCAGTCTCGGGAGACAAAACGGTTTTCCTGGGGTTGTCGGATAGTCTCGTTAAGGTGGTCGGATTGGAGCACAACAGACATCTCTTGACAAACATTTATTGGTACATTTTCAAGCAATACTCCATTGCACAATATTTACTAGCAATGTCGAACTGCTGCATCTCATTTTGTTTCGGCAGTTGTTCTTTGTCTTCTACAACTCACCCTTCTTATTAATCTCAGCTCTGAACAACTGCGGCAAAGCATAAACATAGACCACTGAAGTCCTCTCGAAAACAGCAATCATAGCATATATTTATAGGCCATAAAGGTTTATGACCAATCCATAATATATTACCACATTCCATTATGGCTGGTGTTCATAATTGATTGGTTAGTTGCTCAAGTATCTGAGCATGGCTAGGAACTGAAAGGCTTGCAAAACCAGTGTTACTATAATATGTTCACCTACATTATGTATACAGGGCTACTGCTGCTTTCTGGTCAGGATGTCCAGTGACATTTGTTGATTCCAATCATAATAGGGGACTGGAACGTTTGCCAGATGATAACATGCATTCAGCTGGTGTCGCATGATGATGTGGGTATTAGGTCTTTTAACTAAATAAAGAGCTCATGATAGTGTATTGGAATTGTCTAAATGCCTTACAATTAGGCTATCCCTAAGCATGTCTGTCTGATCCTGTATAATTCACTAATGACCAAACCACGCGTAACATATGCCTCAAGTAGGTTTACATCTTTCAGGTGACTGTATCTTGCCAAAGGACAAAATGTTATTTGGTATATGTCTATGAATGTCTTACTGTGCCAGTGAAAAAAATGAACATTTCATAATTATTTATCTAAGTACTACCTACATGACTGGCTACAGGGCAATGTTCTTGTAGCTTAGTCTGATATGAAATCTAATATGACTCACTGTAGGTCACTGAGCAATGAGAGCAAGCAGGGGTCATTTCATGATTCATGGTTTGACAGAGCACATGGGAATGATGCTGGGTGACTTGTCTAGGCCTAGCCTCTGTGGGTGCTGTAAACACCAACTGATAGACTAGAGTGAGGGGTTTGTTGCAATGACAATAAGTCCCTTACAGAGATAAATTTGACATTACTCCAGTGTCAGCTGATGACAGAAATGTTTTAAAGCCGCTTACTCTCTTCAACTGCTGCTTTTCCAGCAATGTGCACTGAATGACCAGATTAAAAATGTTGGTTAAATGGAACATAGTCATCCATGCTTGCCTTAACGTGGTCCATGGTTTCTATCTGTACCAAATCACAGCTCTCCATAAAGATAGGCTAGTCAACTATAACCTGGAGCCTATAGGTTATGATGTCGTAGATGACAGTGATTAGATAAACTCAAACCAAATCACAACATGAATACTACTGTAAGGCTAAGGCTCCTGAAATACTTTTTGTAAGTGACTGTGACCTAATTTTATATCAGGAAAACTAAATAATTTGTCAAGAACATAGTGAGCCTCCAACTATTATGCCCTTCAAGAGGCATAATAAATTAAACAAATCCTCTCAGGGCACCAAAACCTACAAGTGTCATTTTCTGGCACACAAAACCCACAAAGGAAATGCAACAGGGGAATGGATAACAAATTATAATACACTCAATGATTTAATCCCGGAACGCGACTAAATGACAAGAGCAAAAATAGGCTCACAAAGACTTGTGCATTCTTAAATTAATTGACGCAAACTACCGAAGAGAGCATGCACATTTATATTTTTGTCTGCAAGGAAACTCTATTGTTTTGAGCCACAAATGAAACTGTGAACAATCAAAGCCATGAAAAATGGAAGCCATCAAGAAAGGATTGGCATCCAAAGAGAGCCTACAATTTGCACGTCATTGAACGTCCTAAATGCCTCCAGCATGAGGAGTTCCCTCCAAAGCAGCCAAGGTCCAGTCGATACGAACTGCACTATGAATGATGAGGAGCAAAAACCTGTATCCTACCACAGAGTTGGGCCTCTTGATCAAAGTCGCCAGAGGTTTATCCAGAAAATTATAACAAAACTAATTTATTTTGAAAATGCTTTCGTGCTGATTAAGCGAAAATGATGGCTTTGCTAATCCCAATTACTACAAGGTGTGTGGTTACAGTGTTAGTCAACTTTACTACCCACTGCTGAAGTTTAAAGTTTACCATAATCCTTGCAACCAACCAAGACAGACCCTGTGCAGCGACTGTGGATGATCTTGTTGAACGACCACTCTTACAGATAATCGATGGGAAATAATTGCACAAAAAAGTCCTCGTGATAAGAGCATCTACCCACACATTGAATAGATGAAGTGGTTATGGTTTCAGTGGATAGCACCTTTAGAGCAGAATTAGCACAAGAGTGCATTTTTGTCTCAATAAAGAAAAGCTTTACTCTGAAAAATGGCGTAATTGACCTCGAACATGAGACATGAGGATGTTGTATGGGTTTTAAAGTAGTGCTAATAGATCCTCGTAAGCTACACTTAATGGGAGATCATTCTTGTGTAGGAGGCAATATGATGTATGGGGTAGCACAGTTTAATCTGCTGCAATGGCTTTACACAAGTCAGGGGTTGGGGAGGGCTGAGGTGGGAAGGCGGGGTGATGAGATTGCAGGAGGGGGGGACAAGTGTGTGTGTGTGTGGGGGGGGGGGGGGGTCTGTATCTCAGAATTCAATTCCACCGCTCATTAACTACCTGCTGAATAGATTCAAACCATCCGTTAATAAGGTCAAATTTCCTGCCAGCGTCAAGGTACATTCTGGTAATGACTGATCATGTTTACTTGTAAATAGGTTATGTGTAAACGACTTTCATTTTCAGTGCCGGCTAATTAGAATTGATGCTAAATGTTCAACATAGCCATATATGCAAAGCTATGGCACGATGGCAGATGTGATGCCATCCTTAATGATATTAAAGATTGATTGATATCATTAAGATTGATTGATATCAATGAGGTTTAATGTACCCTTAATGTTTATAACAAAAAAATCCCATGAAAGTAATGTTTTGTGATATCAACCACTCCCGTGGATGTTTGGTAATAACATGGCCTATCAAATAAACTATTTCTCTTTCTTGATGTAATATTTTTATTTAGGGGGCTTTCACACCAAATTGGTTTGGAGCACTTTTTCCAAACTCTGGCACATGTCCCCCTTAGTTCAGTTTGTTTAGACTGGATTGAACACTCTATACGCACTCGGGAGCGCACTAAACAACACACCGTGGTTTGCTCAAAAAGGGTGGTCTCGGTCAGATCCCATTTGATCCATGGTGCAGTTCACTGCAGGTCAGAATGCAGTCCAGGCCAAACACAGGAAAAGAATCAGAGGCGCACAGTATTATTGGTTGTTTGACAGCGAGAATTTGATGAAATGCACGCAGTAGGCCTACCATAACTTGATATCTCTGAAACATTGTGAGTAGCAGCACATTTATGAGTGCATCTGATGCATATTAGGGGAAACAGGGGCTATACCAGGGATATACTGTAGGTTATTGAATATAGTATTTTGATGTCACAGTAAAAGCGGATATTGCGACGTTTCCTCCCACATGTTAAATATGAAGTTTGGGACACATAAGTTATGCTTCTTGATAATCATAGATGCATTTAATGTGAGCATTGTTCTCTAATAAATAAATGACGTGCATGAACAAAAGTTTAGGCATTTTAGTGAAACCAACCGGACTCAAACAATATTTTTTAAATTAAAACAAACTCAGATTCAAACTATAGCTCAGAACTATGTGTGAAAACGCCCTTAGAAACAATGTGTTATAATATCATGAGAGCTTAATGAATGTTTTACAACAAGATTTTGGCAAACTTTGGACAGACAACTTTTCATAAATTCAGCACACATAGCAGATCAGTTCAGCTTGAATCCCTGTGTTGAATTAAGAAGCTCCGATTTATGATAAACAATTCTGATGCTAGTCAGCATGAATTTTGGTATAAAGACATTTTGATGCTAAAAATGTAAACGTAGAAGCCTGTTTTGAATCAAACCCAAGAAAAGGGAAACATTTTATTTTAACTTGGAAATAATGTAGACCTACAAGATAGGCTGAGTAAGAGCTTTTGTCAAAATACGGCATTGAGCTTTAACATTTTTACAGTTGAACGAGACACTGTGTTGTATAGCACATGGTGCCAATAAAAGAAGGAATGAGGGTAGCACTGTCATAAATGAACCAGTTACGGCCTATTTCATTAACAGTACATGATTGATGATTGGACAGTGTCATGTATTTTCACAAAGGCGGCATAAAAATGAAAAAGATAATAGATTTGTGTAAGAATAAGCTAGGCCTACATAGAGCTTAACAGCAGTAGTCAAGTTGATATCTGAGAGCAATATGAGCGCAGCATTTTGTGGCCATTTGAAAGCAACTCCATGTAGCCTTCTAGTTAGAGTCCACCATATTGCTTGAACCCATCTTGTCCTTTCAGATGAGTGGGGAGTCGAGGTAATAGCACATAACAGGGAAAGAAGCTTCAGAGTAATGGGGCATCGTTAGGTTTGGGCAGTATACCGGGGAATTTGAAAATAGCCACGGGATGGTTTTTCAATACCTTTCAACCTATTTACTTTAAGTTTTTCCAATACATTATAATATTTGTAGCTATTTTTTAAGTAAATACCAGTAGTTAACGTGTGCAATGCGTGAGGAGATAAAGCAGATTGCGTTCCTACTTCAACTGTCACATAATTTTACATTATGAAGCTTACTTGGTTCGCCAGCACAGTTGAGACAGATGTGTTTGTTTGTAAATATCACAACAGGAGAAAGCGGGAGCAGGTGAGACCAGCTGTGTGTTGACAGGGGTCACGTTTTATATTGAAAATCATCAGTGTTTTTTTTGCTTCAATAGCGTGATCAGGGACATGAAACTATAGTTTCTCTTTACAGAAAATATATTCGGCAGAAAATAGCTTCATTTTCATCAGATGACAACAGAAGTACAATGCTATTTGGCTGGCAGCCACACAAGTAGACTAAATGAGCTTGCAATGAAAAAGCAAGGTAATATTAACAAAAACTATGCATGCTCATCATATTTCTGTTTACCATAGAAAGAATGTAGTAGCTAGCTAGATTTCCTACTGTTATTTTTTTAGAGTTAATGTCATTTTTCGAGTCCAGGCTCTGTCGCAGCCGGCCGCGACCAGGAGACCCATGGGGCAGTGCACAATTGGCCCAGCGTCGTACGGGTTAGGGAAGGGTTTGGCCGGCAGGGATGTCCTTGTCCCATCGCACACTAGCGACTTCTGTGGCGGACCAGGGGCAGTGCACGCTGACACAGTCGCCAGGTGCACAGTGTTTCCTCTGGTGGCTTCCGGGTTAAGTGGAAATTGTGTCAAGAAGCAGTGCGGCTTGGTTGGGTTGTGATTCGGAGGACGCGCGGCTCTAGACCTTCCCCTTTCCCGAGTCCGTACGGGAGTTGCAGCGGTGGGACAACTGTAACTACCAATTGGATACCACGAAATTGGGGAGAAAACAGGGTAAAAATAATAGAGAAAAGTAGCTACACATCAGTCAGAGAGCTGTCTGCTGATAGAATGCCCATTTGTAAATTCTTATCCGAGTAGAGTGGAACTGAAGTACAACATTTGTTTGATGCTGAGCAGAAATTACAATAACAAGCATTTTAGATATGCGTTTACAAAACGTAGCAAGATATTTCTTGAGTTTTTCCCATTTTTTGTGTGTGAAAAATGAATAATTCTGCATTAACTAGCAAATTACATTTAGGGGTTGCGTTATCTAAGTAAGTGGCTGAATTAATGTCACAGGGCATCATATTGTGTTTGACATCTCAAACACAGCAGAAACCTAAGTCCTTTGGATGAGTTATCTGTACAAGTGCCTCTGCTATCTTTTGATTTCCTTGCATTTTTTTCTCCTCTCCGTTCCTGGGCTCCTTATTATTTATTTTTTTACACTCGTTCGTAAATTTAGCTCGCAGCCTCCATGGAAATTCGCTATTACTTGTACACATTTTGTGAGCATTCTGGTAATAGACGCCCAATGGGCTTTTTTATGTTTTGGGCACCCACTTGTCTACTAAGCCGGTAATACCATATATCTCGGGATGAGAGAAGGACATTATGACAAAATTAAAATATGGATACTGCCCAACTCTAGACATGGTCCCATGGACATTGGATTCCCTATCTATTAGCACATCCCCCACTTGTGATAATGTATCAACTTCAACCTGTATGTAAACACTATTCTATCCACTAGCCCAGGGATCAAGTAGATTCAGCTATTGGACAAAAAAAATATTGAGGGGATGGTAAGGGGGCCGGAACATAATTACAAATAATTTGTAGACTGCATATTGACCGGAAGAAGCCTATTATGTGTGGGCATACTTTGGAACAGATTTCTCAAATGAAAATCACTATCAGCTGAGTTGCTGTTTTTTCAGATCTTAAATGTCCAAAAATAGAACATGTAAATATATGAAGTACCAGTCAAAAGTTTGGACTCACCTAGTCATTCAAGGGTTTTCACTATTTTTACTATTTTGTACATTTACTACCTGATTCCAAATGTGTTATTTTATAGTTTTGATGTCTTCACTATTATTCTACAATGTATAAAATAGTAAAAAATACAAATAAACCATTGAATGAGTAGGTGTGTCCAAAGTAGAGGTCGACCGATTATGATATTGTCATGCCTTGGTCTTAGTATTTTGTGTTTTCTTTAATTATTTGTTTAGGCCAGGGTGTGACATGGGCTTATTGTGTTGTCGTATTGGGGTTTTTGTAGGCATTGGGATTGTGGCTGATTAGGGGTGTGTCTAGCATAGGCTTGGCTGCCTGAGGCGGTTCTCAATCAGAGTCAGGTGATTCTCGTGGTCTCTGATTGGGAACCATATTTAGGTAGCCGGGGTTTCACTGTGTATTTTGTGGGTGATTGTTCCTGTCTCTGTGTAGTATTCACCAGATAGGCTGTAATAGGTTTTCACGTTCCGTTTGTTGTTTTGTCTATATATAGTTATTTCATGTATCGCTATTCTTCATTAAAAGACATGAGTAACCACCACGCTGCATTTCGGTCCGACTCTCCTTCAACAGACGAACGCCGTTACAGATATTTCAACGCCGATACCGATACCGATTATTGGAGGACCAAAAAAAGCTGATACCGATTAATCGGACATTTTTATATTTATTTTTGTATTAATGACAATTACAACAATACTGAATGAACACTTATTTTAACTTAATATAATACATCAATAAAAACCAATTTAGCCTCAAATAAATAATGAAACATGTTCAATTTGGTTTAAATAAGGCAAAAACAAAGTGTTGGAGAAGTAAAAGTGCAATATGTGCCATGTAAAAAGCTAACGTTTGAGTTCCTTGCTCGGAATATGAGAACATAGGAAAGTTGGTAGTTCCTTTTAACATGAGACTTCAATATTCCAAGGTAAGAGGTTTTAGGTTGTAGTTAATATAGTATTTATAGGACTATTTCTCTCTATACCATTTGTATTTCATATACCTTTCACTATTGGACGTTCTTATAGGCACTATAGTATTGCCAGTGTAACAGTATAGCTTCCGTCCCTCTCCTCGCCCCTACCTGGGATTGAACCAGGAACACATCGACAACAGCCACACTTGAAGCAGCGTTACCCATCGCTCCACAAAAGCCGCGGTCCTTGCAGGGCAAGGGGAATAACTACTCCAAGTCTCAGAGCGAGTGACGTTTGAAACACTATTAGCGCACACCCATTTCACATCGGTTACACCAGCCATTAGGCTGATAGGCTTGAAGTCATAAACAGCGCTGTGCTTGCGAAGAGCTGCTGGTAAAATGCACTAAAGTGCTGTTTGAATGAATGCTTACGAGCCTGGTGCTGCCTACCATCGGTCAGTCAGACTGCTCTATCAAATCATAAACTTAATTATAGCATAATAACACACAGAAATACGAGCCTTTGGTCATTAATATGGTCAAATCCGGAAACTATCATTTTGAAAACAAAACGTTTATTATTTCAGTGAAATACGGTACCGTATGGTATTTTATATAACGGGTGACATCCATAAGCAATGAACGCAAGAGAAATTACACAATTTCACCTGGTTAATATTGCCTGCTAACCTGGATTTCTTTTAGCGAAATATGCAGGTTTTTAAAAATATACAGTGAGGGGGAAAATTATTTGATCCCCTGCTGATATTTGTACGTTTGCCCACTGACAAAGAAATTATCAGTCTATAATTTTAATGGTAGGTTTATTTGAACAGTGAGAGACAGAATAACAACAACACAAATCCAGAAAAACGCATGTCAAAAATGTTATAAATTGATTTGCATTTTAATGAGGGAAATAAATATTTGACCCCTCTGCAAAACATGACTTAACCCTCTTTGGCAATAACAGAGGTCAGACGTTTCTTGTAGTTGGCCACCAGATTTGCACACATCTCAGGAGGGATTTTGTCCCACTCCTCTTTGCAGATCTTTTCCAAGTAATTAAGATTTCGAGGCTGACGTTTGGCAACTCGAACCTTCAGCTCCCTCCACAGATTTTCTATGGGATTAAGGACTGAGACTGGCTAGGCCACTCCAGGACCTTAATGTGCTTCTTCTTGAGCCACTCCTTTGTTGCCTTGGCCGTGTGTTTTGGGTCATTGTCATGCTGGAATACCCATCCACGACCCATTTTAAATGACCTGGCTCAGGGAAGGAGGTTCTCACCCAAGATTTGACGGTACATGGCCTCGTCTATCGTCCCTTTGATGCGGTGAAGTTGTCCTGTCCCCTTACAGGAAAAACACACCCAAAGCATAATGTTTCCACCTCCATGTTTGACGGTGGGGATGGTGTTCTTGGGGTCATAGGCAGCATTCCTCCTCCTCCAAACACGGCGAGTTGAGTTGATGCCAAAGAGCTCCATTTTGGTCTGATCTGACCACAACACTTTCACCCAGTTGTCCTCTGAATCATTCAGATGTTCAGCAAACTTCAGACGGACATGTATATGTGCTTTCATGAGCAGGGGGGCCCTTGCGGGCGCTGCAGGATTTCAGTCCTTCACGGCGTAGTGTGTTACCAATTGTTTTCTTGGTGACTATGGTCCCAGCTTCCTTGATCATTGACAAGATCCTCCCGTGTAGTTCTGGGCTGATTCCTCACCGTTCTCATGATCATTGCAACTCCACGAGGTGAGATATTGCATGTAGCCCCAGGCAGAGGGAGATTGACAGTTATTTTGTGTTTCTTCCATTTGCTAATAATCGCACCAACTTTTTCACCTTCTCACCAAGCTGCTTGGCGATGCTCTTTGGTCTTGGCCATGGTGGAGAGTTTGGAATCTGATTGATTGATTGCTTCTGTGGACAGGTGTCTTTTATACAGGTAATGAGCTGAGATTAGGAGCACACTTAAAGGGAGTGCTCCTAAATCTCAGCTTGTTACCTGTATAAAAGACACCTGTCCACAGAAGCAATCAGTCTTTTATATAGGTAACAAACTGAGATTTAGGAGCACTCCCTTTAAGAGTGTGCTCCTAATCTCAGCTCATTACCTGTATAAAAGACATCTGGAAGCCAGAAAATTTTCTGATTGAGAGGGGTCAAATACTTATTTCCCCCATTAAAATGCAAATCAATTTATAACATTTTTGACATGCGTTTCTCTGGATTTTTTGTTGTTATTCTGTCTCTCACTGTTCAAATAAACCTGCCATTAAAATTATAGACTGATCATTTCTTTGTCAGTGGGCAAACGTACAATATCAGCAGGGGATCAAATACTTTTTTCCCTCACTGTACTTCTGTGTATTGATTTTAAGAAAGGCATTGGTGTTTATGGTTAGGTACAGTCGTCCAACGATTGGGCTTTTTCCACAAATGCGCTTTTGTTAAATCATCCCCCAGCGTTGCATCGATTATATGCAACGCAGGACACGCTAGATAAACTAGTAATATCATCAACCATGTGTAGTTAACTAGTGATTATGGTTGATTGTTTTTTATAAGATAAGTTTAATGCTAGCTAGCAACTTACCTTGGCTTCTACTCCATTCGCGTAACAGGCAGTCAGTCTCCTTGTGGAGTGCAACAAACAAGAGGCAGGTCGTTAATTGCGTTGGACTAGTTAACTGTGAGGTTGCAAGATTGGATCCCCCGAGCTGACAAGGTGAAAATCTGTTGTTCTGCCCCTGAACAAGGCAATTAACCCACCGTTCCTAGGCCGTCATTGAAAATAAGAATGTGTTCTTAACTGACTTGCCTAGTTAAATAAAGATTAAATAAAGGTGTAGTAAAAAATAAAAAAATTTAATTAAATTAAAAATCGGTGTCCAAAAATACAGATTTCCGATTTGTTGTGAAAACTTGAAATTCAGATTAAATCGGTCGACCTCTAATAAGAACATCCAATAGTCAAAGGTATATGAAATACAAATCGTATAGAGAGAAATAGTCCTTTAATTCCTATAATAACTACAACCTAAAACTTCTTACCTGGGAATATTGAAGACTCATGTTAAAAAGGAACCACCAGCTTTCATACGTTCTCATGTTCTGAGCAAGGAACTTAAACGTTAGCTGTTTTACATGGCAGATATTGCACTTTTACTTTCTTTTCCAACACTTTGTTTTTGCATTATTTAAACCAAATTGAACATGTTTCATTTTATTTGAGGCTAAATTGATTTTATTGATGTATTATATTAAGTTAAAATAAGTGTTCATTCAGTATTGTTGTAATTGTCATTATTACAAAAAAGCAAAAAAAAATGCCGATTAATCGGTATCAGCTTTTTTTGGTCCTCCAAAAATCGGTATCGGCGTTGAAAAATCTATATATATCTTAGGGATATATTAGGGATTTTATATATTATAGCTCAGAAAACTAGGGCTGCCAATTGGGGAACCCTGCACTAGTCTATTGATAAATTAAACACAAATATTGACAGTATGATGTTATTTGACGTTATTTTATGCTTCTGAATAACAAAAGTAAAAAATTTGCTTTGAGTAGTGCGTGACCCTAGGGTGACCCTAAGTCATTTCAATGGGTGTTTCTCCATTCTAATTATTTTATACTGTTCAATTCAACTGCAACCAACAACAACAACAAAAGTCTGCATTGTCAACCATTTCTGCACTCATTTGAGATCATTTCCACACTGCCACGTAGGGCTGCACGATATCGGCAAACAATCTAGGCCTCGTTTTAAACCAAATGTTGCAATTACGATTTAGAGCAAAACACTTGGGTGAACTGTTGGAATCATGGAAATAGAATGATTGTTCTACTTCTAGAGTTCCAGTATAATAGTGGGCACTTGAATACAGTGTTGTTTGACATGACATGACATGAATGAAAATGCCATTGTAACAGGGTGGGAACCAAATTGTTGTTAAGTGTTTCCTAGGGGACCCTATAATCTTTGTCTACATTTAATTTTTTTTCTTAGCTACTTCATTTAGCCAACATATTCATGCTTCACTTATTCCTTTTTGATTTAGAAGATACTGTTGCACAAATAACATGCTGATTTTGTAACGGCGTTCTTCGTTTGTTGAAAGAGAGTCGGACCGAAATGCAGCGTGGTGGTTACTCATGTTTTTAATGAAAAAAAGTGACGGTACATGAAATAACGATAAATACAAAAAAACAACAAACGGAACGTGAAACCTAATACAGCCTATCTGGTGAACACTACACAGAGACAGGAACAATCACCCACGAAAGACAAAGCGAACTCAGGCTACCTAAATACGGTTCCCAATCAGAGGCAACGAGAAGCACCTGACTGCTGATTGAGAACCGCCTCAGGCAGCCAAGCCTATACAACACCCCTAATCAGCCGCGATCCCAAATACTACAAACCCCAATACGAAACACAACACACAAACCCATGTCACACCCTGGCCTGAACAAATAATTAAAGAAAACACAAAATACTAAGACCAAGGCGTGACAGATTTAGGTCTACCCCATCACTGAAATGATCAGGCTGTATAGCTAATTAAGTTTGCTCTGACTCAGTACATTTATTAGCTAGCTAGCCAGCTAACTAGTGATTAAGATTTAGGCTCAACTTGCTAAGAAAAGACAAACTAGCTGTTTGCAGATGTTAGAAACACAAACTAATAGTGGATTTATATTAAGTGAAAACAGCGTAGTAGTCACCAACATTTTTGCATGTGCTGCATTGACCATGCAGACAGAACGCAAGTGTCTTGTGGTCGAGGAACAACAATTGCGCTCCTTGAGTGAAACGGGGCGGGGCAGGGCAGGGCTAGGTCTTGTATGGAAAGTGGCATGGCGAGAGAGAGAGCGGAGAGAGACCTTACACACGGCTTATCATATTTAACAAACTAAACATTCAAATACCTTTATATAAGGCAAAGTAAAGACCCAAACTGTTCCATGCATCAATACCGGTATATCATAAAATACATAATACCACCCAGCCCTAGGACAGAAAGCATCAAGAATAAGGCAGGAAATCTGTCTGTGTTCAAACTAAGAAAGAATTAAGAGGGATCTGGTCTCACTGTCATTACTGTAGGGCCAAGCGACCAATCAATAGGAAGGCAGCTTGTTAGACTCCAGCCATAATCCTTAAAAATATTCTTATGCAGATTAGTGTCTCCCTCACACATTTTCAGTCTGGAAGGTATTAGTCTGACAGCCAAGTGAAGCCCAACAAATACTGCACACAGAAAATAAACGTGGTTCAAACATTTAGTTTAATTAAGAAATAGGCTAGGCCTAGGCTGTGCCTACTGCAGTGGCTGTTAATATGTTGCTCATAAAAAGTAATCACTCTGACAATACAGTGTTATGTTATTACATAATAATGTTATTTATGGACATTGTTTCTGACCTGCACTTCAATAGCTTTACCACAAGGGAGGGTCTAGTGTGCATATTCACACAAGACCCTCCTTGCATCACCCAGCTCAGGCATAAAGAGCATTAGACAGCATAATCCTCTAGCATCTGGCATTTGTGCAGACAAAACAGCAGAGAACCTATCATCAGACAAGACACTGCAGCAATAGGTAGGAACAATAGGCAGGAACTGAATACAATGAGCACAAGGGATCCAATTCCGTGGGAGACAGTGAGGCTGCTTGAAGGGTCTTGTAAGGGGCACTGAAATGTAATACCGGCTCGAGTGTTATGCTAATGTCAGACATGAGAACGCAGATCACTCAAGCCCATCAAGCCCAGTTGATAATTACCTGTATTGTATTCAAAAGGACATATTCATTTTCCTTACCCGCTTACAATGATGAACCAGCATTTTGTTATTCAGGGGTATGGAACCATAAATAATATCCATAGATTTGTTTATTCATTGTTTAACCCAGCATTATATGGATGAATTCATGCAAAATGTGGCCACTTATATCATACAACATCCCTTCCTGTCTGATTTAATGACATCCTGCTATAACAAGCTTATTGGGGCCTAACAACTCCCGGGGGAAAAGAACTAGGCCTAATCAAAATATTTGTTTTGAAACAAATATTTTCAGTGCAGTGTGCTAGACTTAGTACCGTTGTTATGACTGACATCTTCAAAAGCTATGAATGTGTTTTTTTCTACATTTCAATTTTTACTGTAAAAAAAAAGTAGACCTATAAAGTGGCACATTTTGTACAGTATTTTCAAAATATGTGATTTTAATCCAGCATCCCTCATCAGGGATCAGTTAGCACCTCAGTAATTACTTAGTATAATCAAAGAGAGAAAAGGCTGAGTGCATAGTGGCCAGATGTGACCAAACCCAATCATCTGTTGGATGGCACAACATCTTCAGCCCCCTCCCCTCAAAATAAAGCCATTGTTCTTCATTACTGCTCAGGGCACCAGAGAAACAGAGAGCAGCAGGAAATATACAAGTCCAT
Source organism: Oncorhynchus kisutch (assembly GCF_002021735.2). Classification (NCBI taxonomy): domain Eukaryota; kingdom Metazoa; phylum Chordata; class Actinopteri; order Salmoniformes; family Salmonidae; genus Oncorhynchus; species Oncorhynchus kisutch. The sequence continues at coordinate 41,010,553 of NC_034179.2, read as the reverse complement.
TTCCACACCTGTTTTCAATCACTGGGCTACTGACTTTACAGTGAGCCAAACTCAATACAGGATACGGGGGGGTATTCAAATTATGTGGAGAAATTAGAGATTTTATTACCTAATCTGACTCTGACTTAATATTACAGTGAGGTTAACAAATTCAGTCTCACTAAAAAGGTCATCCAAAGGCCTACGCCAAACAAACTGTACTGGTTCTTCTGTTTAGCTGTGAAACAATGGCAATAGGCAAAATCAATAGAACAACTATCGTTCAAATGCCCAACTACATGGGAAATTACTGCACATTAGGCCAATTGTTCATGGTGATTTTTGAAAATATACTCTAGTTAGGCTATGTTGAACGCTTTGAAAGTAAATAGATGGCCACAAGCCATTAAATTAAATCTACATTAAGAACTTCACATGCCTCACCAGCTGAACAATTTTGTTTGGAGCACTTGAGTGATTTGATGACTGCTCGTATGATGAACTTAAAACCATCGCGTGCGCCAACATGTAGTGGTGATCAAATGAATGCACCTGCAGCACTCTCTTGTCCGGAATACACTGCTATATTTACCATTGTTTCAGTGACTCCATTTATCTTAAATCCTGCAATTCCTTATCAAATTGTAAAGTGTGGTCAAGTTAAATTATTGATTTGCTCTGTCTGACTGTAGGCCTACCCCATGCTTTGTTTAAAAATCAACAAGGCAGCAAATGTGATAGTTTATCCAGCACCTACCACTGTCCCTACGGTGAAGCATGGTGGTGATGTTTTTCAGCGGCAGGGACTGGGAGATTACTCAGGATCGAGGGAAAGATGAATGGAGCAAAGTACAGAGAGATCCTTGACGAAAACCTGCACCAGTGCACCCCAGGACCTCAGACTGGGGCGAAGGTTCACCTTCCAACAGGACAATAACCCTAAGCACACAGCCAAGAAAAAGCAGGAGTGGCTTCGGGACAAGTCTCTGAATGTCCTTGAGTGGCCCAGCCAGAGCCCGGACTTGAACCCGATCAAACAGCTCTGGAGATACCTGAAAATATCTGTGCAGCGACGCTCCCCATCCAACCTGACAGAGCTTGAGATGATCTGCAGAAAAAAATGGGAGAAACTCCCCAAATACAGGTGTGCCAAGCCTGTAGCGCCATACCCAAGAAGACTTGAAGCTGTAATTGCTGCCAAAGGTGCTTGAACAGAGTACTGAGTAAAGGGTCTGAATACATATGTAAATGTGATATTTCCATTTTTCTAAAAACATGTTTTTGCTTTGTCATTATGGGGTATTGTGTGTGGATTGATTAAGTAAAAAAAACATTTAATCAATTTTAGAATAAGGCTGTAATGTAACAAAATGTGGGGGGAAAATGGGCTCCGAATACTTTCCATATGTACTGTATATTATACTGTATTATATGGACAGGATATACACACCTCATTCAAACCATGAAGCTGGGAGAGGACATGCAATGCTGGTGAAAGGCATGTGGCCTCCAAAAAGTTACAATTATAGGTTAGCAAATCTGATTTTGAAATATAATACGGCCTATTTTACATTTTTATAATTAGTAGGCTGGACTTGAGCATATAGACACCTTTCATAATATGTCCCCTAATGTTGTGCGACATGAGTATTAGCCTACCTCTTAATTCTTCCATAACTTTCAACAGTTAAATTAAATAAGTATTAAATAAGTACAGTTGTCCTTATCTTCATCATTGTAATGACATGCTTGAATAATATAGGAGTAGAATAAGATGCAGACGTCTTTCACTTCTCTTTGCGATGATTGAATGGGTATGGGTCTGAACAAATAACTGGTATAGCCTACCGCCATAGCGTATTTTCTTGGCTGCTGTACTTAACATTCAACAAACATGAGCTTGCGTCCCTCTTTGAAGTCTATTAGAATAAGAAATACAAAAAAAATGTCCAGCACACCATTCAAGTCTAGCTTCTCCTGAGACTCCAACAGCTAAGGGGCGTTTTTTAAGGAAAGAGGCCAGCGGAGCGCAGTTGCGTATCGCGCAAGATACAGAAGCTCTAAGTTAGAACCTTCTGCATAGTATAACCCATCATTCATTAGCTAAATATCAGGCTAATACTGCATTGAATTTATAACCTGAAAGAGATAGGCTAGGACATCTCTATATATATCAAAGTTTAGATGCCAATCACCATATAAGTTCAAAGACAATAAAGCCTGGAAGGAGGAGAAATTACTAGAAACAATTCGGTTGACAGTTTTATGTGTGGATTAATTGTCGGTGTAGAGGACCTTGTGCATTTCAGGTAAAATAACAACTCAATGTTTATATCCCACGACAAATTAGCTAACAACAGCAAGCTAGCTAAATAGGACGAATTAGCTAGCAAGTGCAAGCTAACTAGCTAAATTGCCATAAATGTTTAATGCTTCTTGACCTGTTCCCAAATTAATGTAATTGGTTCAGAGTTTGTTTTGATATTTTAACCTGCGTGTTGTGATCGCATTTGGTGTAGGGGGATAAAATAAATCTTTGCACGATGGCGCGTGTTTGGGTTCGGTATTAGCCAAATACATTTAAGCTCAATTCTTCACAATTCCTTACATTTAATCAGAGTAAAAATTCCCTGTCTTAGGTCAGTTAAGATCACCACTTTATCTTAAGAATGTGGAATGTCAGAATAATATTAGAGAGAATAATTTCTTTCAGCTTTTATTTCTTTCATCACATTCCCAGTGGTTCAGAAGTTTACATACACTCAATTAGTATTTGGTAGCATTGCCTTTAGATTGTTTAACTTGGGTCAAACGTTTCGGGTAGCCTTCCACATTCTTCCCACAATAAGTTGTGCGAATTTTGGCCCATTCCTCCTGACAGAGCTGGTGTAACTGAGTCAGGTTTGTAGGCCTCCTTGCTCGCACACGCTTTTTCAGTTCTGCCTACAAATGTTATATAGGATTGAGGTCAGGGCTTTGTAATGGCCACTCCAATACCTTGACTTTGTTGCCCTTAAGCCATTTTGCCACAAGTTTGGAAGTATGCATGGGGTCATTGTCCATTTGGAAGACCCATTTGCGACCAAGCTTTAACTTCCTGACTGAAGTCTTAAGATGTTGCGTCAATATATCCACATAATTTTCCTACCTCATGACGCCATCTATTTTGTGAAGTGCACCAGTCCCACCTGCAGCAAAGCACCCACACAACATGAAGCTGCCACCCCTGTGCTTCACGGTTGGGATGGGGTTCTTCGGCTTGCAAGCCTCCCCCTTTTTCCTCCAAACATAACGATGGTCATTGTGGCCAAACAGTTATATTTTTGTTGCGTCAGACCAGAGGACATTTCCCCAAAAAGTACGAGCTTTGTCCCCATGTGCAGTTGTAAACCATAGTCTGGCTTTTTTATGGCGGTTTTGCAGCAGTGGCTTCTTCCTTGCTGAGCCGCCTTTCAGGTTATGACGATATAGGACTCATTTTACTGTGGATATAGATACTTTTGTCCCTGTTTCCTCCAGAATCTTCACAAGGTCCTTTGCTGTTGTTCTGGGATTGATTTGCACTTTTCGCAGAAAATTCCAGAAAATTATGTCATGGCTTTAGAAGTTTCTATTTAGACACAGTAGGACCCAAAAGCATAATCAGTGCTCTAACTCCACCTTGCGCTGGTCTGGAGTAATGAAGTGGTGACGCAGGGTACCATTCTAAACCACAAATGACCTCTAAGTACCGCAGCATAATTGCATAAACCATAAACATCAATGCCTTCCTTAAAATCAATACACAGAAGTATATATTTTTTGGACTGCATGTTTAGTTAAAAGAAATGCATGTTAGCAGGCAATATTAACTAAGGAAATTGTGTCACTTCTCTTGCGTTCAGTGCAAGCAGAGTCAGGGTATATGCAGCAGTTTTGGCCTCACCATTTCTTCCTAACAAAGACCGTAATTAATTTGCCCGAATTTTACATAATTATGACATAACATTGAAGGTTGTGCAATGTAACAGCAATATTTAGACTTCGGGTTGCCACCCGGTCGATAAAATATGGAACAGTTCCGTATTTCACTGAAAGAACAAAATTATAGTTTCCGGATTTGACCATATTACTGACCAAAGGCTCGTATTTCTGTGTGTTTTTTATAATTAAGTCTATGATTTGATATTTGATAGAGCAGTCTGACTGAGCGTTTGCCAGCAGCTCTTAGCATTGCTTGAGGCACAGCGCTGTTTATGACTTCAAGCCTATGAACTCCAGAGGCTGGCAATCCTAAAGTGCCTATAAGAACATCCAATATGAAATACAAATGATATAGAGAGAAAAAGTTGTATAATAACTAAAACTTCTTTACTGGGAATTCACGAAGACTCATGTTAAAAGGAACCACCAGCTTCCATACAGTGGGGCAAAAAAGTATTTAGTCACTTTACTCACTTGTTTGTAGGTGACCAAATACTTATTTTCCACCATAATTTGCAAATAAATTAATAAAAAATCCTACAATGTGATTCTTTTCTTTTCTCATTTTGTCTGTCATAGTTGAAGTGTACCTATGATGAAAATTACAGGCCTCTCTCATCATTTTAAGTTGGAGACCTTGCACAATTGGTGGCTGACTAAATACTTTTTTGCCCCACTGTATGTTCTCATGTTCTGCGCAAGGAAATTAAACGTTAGCTTTTTTACCTGGCACATATTGCACTTTTACTTTCTTCTCCAACACTGTGTTTTTGCATTATTTAAACCAAATTGAAACTATTTCATAATTTATTCATTTATTATTATTAATTCATTCATTTTATTTATGTATTATATTAAGTTAATATAAAAGTGTTCATTGTTCATTCAGTATTGTTGGAATTGTTATTATTACAAATATATATACAAATATCGGCATCAGCTTTTTTTGGTCCTCCAATAATCGGTATCGGCGTTGAAAAATGATAATCGGTCTACCTCTAGAGACAACTCAAAGGCGAAATCCATTAAAGCCAAGAAAATGGAATTCATTGCCTTTGACAATCAACCGTTCTCTGTCGTGGGTGATGTTGGCTTTCGCCGACTGGTTGAGGGACCAGTACACACTACCAAGTGCGCTATTTTTCAGATGTTGCCCTACCGGAGTTACACAGTAATAGCGTCACTGCTATTAGCTTCACGACATTCCTACTATAGAACGCTGTTTGGGTCTTTGCGTGTCAAAAAAGATACAGTAGCACTGTCAAAGCTGTACAAAAAGGTCTACAAACAAGCAAACACCGGCCACGAACGATGTGTTTACAATACCGCGTTGGTGATAATGCAATATTTATTCGACTGCAACTTCTGGCATGAACTTTCATTACCTTTGACGAGCTTCTTTGTTGGCACTCCTATATGTCTCATTAACATCACTATTGGGTCTTTTTTTCGATTAAATCGATCCATATATACCCAAAATATCCATCTATGGAAACTGTGTGATTCAGAAAAAAACACTGTTTCAAAACGCTACGTCATTTTCTTTTATAAAAAAAGTTGACGATAAACTTTCACAAAACACTTCGAAATACTTTTGTAATACAACTTTAGGTATTAGTAAACGTTAATAATCTATCAAATTGATGTGTATTCAATAGCTCCACGTCTTCAAAGCATGTTCCAAAATCTCTCTTCCAAAACTTCCTGTCGGAGACCGGATGGAAAGTGGTCTCTGCGAGGCAATTGACAAGACTGGAGACATCGTGTGGAAGCTGTAGGACTTGCAATCTCGGCCCCATTTAATTTGGTGTCCCTTAAACAATACATGCAAGTGGCGTATGGATATTTTTTCCAGTTTTCACTGATCAGTTTTTCTTGCGCTTTTCGATGAAACACACGCTCTGTTATAGTCACAGCCGTGATTTAACCAGTTTTAGAAACGTGAGAGTTTTTTTCTATCCACACATACTAATCATATGCATATACTATATTCCTGGCATGAGTAGCAGGACGCTGAAATGTTGCGCGATTTTTAACAGAATGTTTGAAAAAGTAGGGGGTAGGCTTAACAGGTTCCCTGTTGCCCAAAGCTAACGTTATAAGCAGCCAGCTAGCTTCATTTGGCTAGTGAGGCTCGACCGCACCGGGATATGTGTTGTGAAGCTAACCACAATAAGGATTAGGCACAATAGCGGAATTTGAGGTTAGCCTTCAAAATAAAATATGTAATTGACAGTAATGTAAATGAATACAAATAGAATTATGCCATACTTTTATTTTGAAGGCTAACCGCAAAGTCCACTATTGTGGCTAATCCATATTGTGGCTAGCTTCACATAGATGTGTCCGACCACCATTAATCAAATAAGAACTGTCTTGTAAATTAGGGTTATTTTAGATGATGACACCTAGCTATATAATTAGCTACCTTGAAACAGACTGTCGCTTTGCTATGTTTTTGGGGAAGAACATTGTTTGCATCCATGAGCTAGCTAGCTTTTTTTTATGACCAACACTGTAGGTGCGCGAGACAACTTTACCAGCATCATAGCATACATATCAATGAATCGTTGTGACATATGAAATACGAGTGATAGTGTAATCAATGTGCAATAAATACATAAAAAATGAATGAACCTGTTCAATTATTACGTGACATGTGACATATTCAGGTCCTGATTGGTCAAATAGTGTTATTTGACACGTCAAATAGTGTTAAATAGTATCTTTGACACGCAAAGACCCAAACAGAGTTCCATAGCAGAGACCCAAACAGCGTTCCATAGCAAAGACCCAAACAGAGTTCCATAGCAAAGACCCAAACAGAGTTCCATAGCAAAGACCCAAACAGAGTTCCATAGCAAAGACCCAAACAGCGTTCCATAGCAAAGACACAAACAGCGTTCCATAGCAAAGACCCAAACAGCGTTCCATAGCAAAGACCCAAACAGCGTTCCATAGCAAAGACCCAAACAGCGTTCCATAGCAAAGACCCAAACAGAGTTCCATAGCAAAGACCCAAACAGCGTTCCATAGCAAAGACCCAAACAGAGTTCCATAGCAAAGACCCAAACAACGTTCCATAGCAAAGACCCAAACAGCGTTCCATAGAAATCCTTGTTGAGAATGAAACGACTGAACAAATGAACAATGAAACAGCACAGCAAGTAAGTGAAATATATAGTTTTTGATTATGTTTTACTGGTAATGGGGACATACGTAAACGCCAACAAAATAACCTTTTGGTCAGTGTGGTGTGTAACCTTTCTTTAACTTGGCAAGCCAGTTAAGAACAAATTCTTATTTACAATGACGGCCTACCCAAGCCAAACCCGGACGACACTGGGCCAATTATGACACAGCCTGGATTCGAACCATAGACTGTAGTGACGCCTCTTGCACCGAGATGCAGTGCCTTCGACCGCTGCGTCCATGTGTGTGTTAACTATTTAAACGTACTAGAATGCTTAAAAAGGGTGCTAAAATTTTTAATATCGGTATCTGTTTTTTTGGCAAGGAAAATATCAGATATCGGCCAAAAATGTAATACCGGTGCATCACTAGTCTGTACCCACCCTGAGTGTTGATGATTGATCATGCAGATAGCAGAGAAAAGGCTGTGGAGAAGCCAGATTTAAACATTGCATATAATTTAACAGTTCCATTTCATGTTATTGTGTTCATAGAAATTAATTATTATAATTGACCTGTTTCTCACAGCTATTTATCCCAGGAAAAGGTGGGTTTGGGGAGAAATCACGGTTAGTCAGTTCCCATTATTCTATCATCCCTAATGTGAATGTGGTGCATTGAAGTTTCTGCTTCATTTGAGTGAAAAGCAGCAATAGCCTCCTATTTAACCCAATGAGTCCCAATGTCCCAATGTAACGCTGGCACATTTAGGTCTTTTAAATATTGTATGTTTTAGCTTCAGACTTATGGGTTGTAACATTGGATTCGTAAATTTTGTCTGCATCCGCAGATAACCGTTAGTCTGTGTGATTAACGGGGGCTGAGCTAGAGCAGTGTTTGTAAGACAAGGGTTGATCCCGAAGGGCCCCGGGACCGGGTATTTTTACAAAACGTCTTTAGAGTCTGAATGGTTTGAGCTACAAACTAGATATATATATATATATATATATATAAACAAAACAGACTCTCACGAGCAGGCACATGTAATGTTTTGCTCTATGACGCTCACAAGCTACACCAGAGCTGTTAGAAGGTAAGGGGTATTTTTGCATAGAAGATCATAGGAAACCCCAGAACATAGTGTCTATAGCCTAATGGTTAGAGCGTTGGGCCAGTTACCAGAAGGTTGCTGGATCGAATCCCAGAACTAACAAGGTAAAAATCTGTCGTTCTGCCCATGAGCACGGCAAATAACCAACCCACTGTTCCCCGGGCGCCAAATATGTGGATGTTGATTAAGGCAGCCCCCTGCACCTCTCTGATTCAGAGGGGTTGGGTTAAATGCGGAAGACACATTTCAGTTGGACAACTGACTAGGTATCCCCCTTTCCTTTATAATACTGTAATAATCGCACATAGTTGCTGTCACAAACTCTAAACTCCACACAGTTGTCACTGACTAGATGGATATTAATTTCCCAGTGAGCAAACTATTTCATTTGTCAATTAAACTCATGAATGCAACTGTTTGTGTTCTACTTGTAGTCATGGTTGTCCTTCAAATAAAACACTTAATTGTGAGGCAAAATGTATGAGCTGGACATGCAGATAAATTAAAGTCAGATAAATTAAAAGCAGATTTTTGCTGGTGGTTTGGGACTGATAGGGTTAAATCACGTGTTGAACCCATAAACATGTTTTCTATGAATTCCACGTATTGACTGACTTGGTCCGATTAGGATACATTAACTTATATTAAAAAAACGTAATAGTACAGGCTACCTAATATACATATACGGCACCTAGTATAAAAACCTTGGCAATGAAATGCTAAATATTCAGCCTAACGTTATATGTGTGAGCGTTTATGTAAAGATATATCCTTTGTTCTTAATTTACTTGCCTGGTTAAATAAATTTAAAAAATAGGTCCGTGCACATCTTGTGGACTGCAATATCATAGGTTATACAGCAAGTGTTGGTACTTGGTAGCTTTAATTAAGAGTAGCCTGTTGATGTTCAGCCTACAGTAAACTAAACGTCCTATAATTTCGAAAATAGATGTGTACTAACAAAACAAGTGTGCTTGGCAAATGGCAGAGCTGCCTAATGCGCCCGCCGGATTTTTAGGAGAATCGTTTATTCCTTTCCACATGACTAAATAGACTATGATAATTCAAGAAATAACTACCGGTAGCCTATGCTTCAAATTGAGGTAACTAACATGAAAGACATATTTTTAAAAAACTTCAGAGATTCAGGAGTTTAGCTACATCTGAATTTAAATGTATGCTCAACGCGGGGACTGCATACCTTTTGCACGATATTTGCGATCATCGAATCAGTTTAATTCGTAATAGCCTATCACGTAGTCTATAACAGCACACGCTCATGTCGTTTTATGTAAGCCACTGATTTGATTTTAAACAGGTGTTTAGGAAGCAAGCCAAATCAAAAAAGCACCACTAACAACTTTTGTCTACATCCGTATAGCATCTGCACACCACTAATGCAGTTCCCTGGGCATTCAAATGTTAAGCGTATAGCTACAGAGTATCCTTTCTACCTACACTCTGTAACACTACGCATCAACAGCCCTCTAAATCACGCATGTAACACACACTGTGGCCAATCAATCTCCCCAGTAAGGTTCATAGTTTGAGCAGACTAAATACTATTTGTAAAGATCTAACTGCCAACATCATCATAATAAAACTGATCCTCTACCCAGAAAAAAAATGATGCAATTGCAATGGTAGCCTGCCTAAATCAAGCTTCGCACTGAATAGCTCGCGCTAGAATATTCAGCATTCATTGTAGGCTTCGGCGTACAGAATCTGGATAATCACAACCCAAAAGTATTTATAACAGCTGACTGGTTAACTTAAACAAACCACGTTCAACTTTTACGCTGAAGTTGAACGTACAACTTGAATACTTGAAAAACAACAGTTTTCATATCTAATTTCGCTCATTTAAACTGCCAGCAAGCTATGTGCGTGTATGTGGCAGTGGAACAGGGCTCGAGACGAGAAGGGAAAACTAGCCAAAGTGATTTGTGTGAAGGGTTAGTTGACTATATGGAAGACAAAAACATCTGTAAATGCTGTATTTGAGATAAATGGAAATACTCAAAGAATGTAACAACTATCTGAGTCTTTTTTTCATCATTTAGGCACATTAAATACCATATTACAACTTGAAGAACAGTTACATTCAGCTTCTTCGTTTATTATTATCGATCCACAATCATGCGGGCACATCCAGAAAAAGCTTGCGCTTAATGCAGACACATTTTTGCCCCCCATGTCCATAGAAATCTATTCAAAGACGTAGGTTTGTTTCACTTAAGTTTATCGGCCGAAATCCTACCTTTATGAAGAGCTGCTGGAATCATGAACAAAAAGAGAAGAGTAGCGAGAGATCCGTTGCCTGTGATCGCCATGTTGGACACCTGCTTCTTTCTATCTGGCGGCGCGAGTAGTACTTCACCTAGCGACAACAGCGTTCTCTTTAATGATATGCATGGAAGGGAGGGGACAATTCAAATTGCTTGTTTAAAAAAGATGGTTAGGTAACTGAAAAGCTAACAAAGGTGTTACTGTGGATACTTATGAATATGAGCAAGGGAAAATTCTTAAGCTTTTTATTTCAATTGTTCATCCATTCCAGAACATGGAATTCTTTTTGTGTAAAGGGTTCAAATGGGTTCGAGGCAAACATGCAGTGAACTTTCCTAACTATTTATGTGTGACTTACAGCTAATACAGTGCTTACATCACTCAATGATAGATGACTCATGATGAACTGGGTAGTATGTGGTTGGCAGCTTTGAAATGCATGCATTCTTTATATGGTAACTATCAAAGATGCTGGACTTGAATGCAGTGAAGCTGGACAGTCTTTCCTGCATCAATTCAATTGCATGTACATTTGCATATAAAAGTTCCTGCGCTCACATTCAAGTAAATAGGCTACATCCACTTTGGGCATCATGCAACTAAAATAAAGAAAAACAAGCATACAGTCAGTGCTGTATGAATAGAACATATAGTTTTCACTGTTATATTTTATTTCTTAAACACAGTTCAGCAAGATATAGACTTCTGCTCTATGTCCACATTACATCCACCCAAACAACCGAACGGATCCGGGTCCTAACTTTTCCCTCAGGTCCAGGTCGGTTTGTTTGATTGTCATCAGGTCACAGGTCTATGTAACTACAGCTGATAGATCCGTGCGAACCCGACCATTGCTCTTCATAGACTACAGCAGATTTATTTTAGGCTAATAAGGTGAGTTTATTGACATAGAAGGCCTAGACAGCATATAAATAATTATTATTTTATTTTTGAAAAAAAAATGGTACTTTTTACCCCATTTTCTCCCCAATTCCATGGTATCGCCCTAAGAATTGTCAAAGACCCCAGCCACCCCAGTCATAGACTGTTCTCTCTACTACCGCATGGCAAGCGGTACCGGAGTGCCAAGTCTAGGACTAAAAGGCTTCTCAACAGTTTTTACCCCCAAGCCATAAGACTCCTGAACAGGTAATCAAATGGCTACTGCTTCTTGACACACTGCTCACGTAACCCGGAAGACAGACTCACCAATGTATCAGAGGAAACACCATACGTCTGGCGACCGATGTCAGCGTGCAGGCACCCCCGGCCGCCACAAGGAGTCACTAGGGCATGATGGGACAAGGACATCCCAGCTGGCCAAACCCTCCCCTAACCCGGACGACGCTGGGCCAATTGTGCACCTCATTATGGGTCTCCCGGTCACAGCCAGCTGCAGCACAGCCCGGGATCGAACCTGGATCTATAGTGACGCCTCTAGCACTGATGTGCCGTGCCTTAGACTGCTGCACCACTTGAGAGGCCCATAAATAACTATTCTTTAACCAGAAGAGCAACTTGGCTGAAAGAGATGATTTGTTTGTCACTCAGATCCAGTCAGGTCTGGTCTAGATCTGGTTGTCGTCAGGTCCATTCGTGTTCGAGTCTGATTGTTCTCGGATTCGTTTGGGTCCGTTACCCCCTTTTTTTAATATATAGTGTCCACTCGGGTCCGGGTCTGATTATCCTCAGGTTCGTTTGGAGTTGGACACGAGAAGACCTCTAATCAGAGGATCATTGGAAGGAATGTTCTGACAGAAGTAGCCTACAAAGTGGTGCCTCTAGTGGTGGTACTAAGTTATGTAAGAATGTTATGTAAGAATCTCTTGCAGGAAGAAAGGTGATGAGGATGTGCCTTTAGCATACATTAGGCTACATGTACTGATTAGAATAGTCCTTCTAGTGGGAAGGCCAAAGTGAGATATTAACTGTCTTGAAAGGAGGATACAAATTCATAGTAAAACACAAGCAATCCCAAATGCAATCTGAAATCGAAGGGTTTCTTCTATGTCATATCAAAAAAATATGCTTAACAGCTCTCTGTTCTCCTTCAATATTAGATTGTAATTTGCCTGCTCAGTCTTAAAATCCCTTGTGATTTACAAATGTTCTGACCAAATAATTTTTTGGACCAAGGACTGTAAATCGGTATTGGATTGTAAAGGTTGAGTCGAACAGATCTCAGGACTCTGAGATCCAGGGGGAATCATGACCAGATGAAAGGTCTAATACCTTTCTGATTCGAGTTGTACCCTGCAGAGATTGACACACACACCAAGAGTGAAACTGCAGTATTGCTGCTGTGTTCGATGTGTTCACGTCTGTGTTTCACAGGCCTGTTGTGGCCCAGTATCCTCCTGTGAAGTTATCTAATTAAAGTTATAATGACACAAACATGCAGAAGTTAAGCTGAGGGACTTGTGCTCATCCGCTTGAAGTTTGCATGTTTAAAGTGTAGTGACGTTGTATTGATGTGTTACTGCATAACACTCAAACTGGCTATAAGTCCCTCCCTGCAAAAAAAATCACAATCAACAACAACATATTAATGATATTTCTGAACTTAACATTTAAGCATGAAATGTTAGTTTAAATACAAGTATTGGTGGGTGGCAATGGGAGGGTTAAATAATTAGTTATGCATATGCTGCTTAATCGATTAGTGCAGATGAAGTAACCTAATTGAAAAAGTGCTGCGATAAATAACCAAATGGTTAATTAACTGGCATAATAGTAAATATGCAGATACATAGAACATTTAGTGTCTGTTCTTATGTGTAAAAGTGAACACATTTTAGTCTCGCCATAAGTTAAGAGGAAATGACTGTTTCTAGAGGACAGTAGTTGGGATATTCCAGATATTTTGAAAGATTGAAAGGGAATACTGATAAGCTATGTTTATGGTTTTAATCAATGTATGCAATTAGTGCCTCATTGAGAAAGACCCTTCTTATGTAGGTTAATGAATGCCCAAAAGCTACATAACCTCCTATAATTTTGTGGTGGACATTTATTTTATTGCATAACCTCCCATTATTACAGGCGCAAGAGCCTAGAGGGAATGGAACAAACGAGTCTGTCTGGCCATGACATGTGACAGATTGCTTTGAGAGGAATGTGAATGAGAACTTTTCAGTTTGATTTATATTTCTAATTATACTCATTCAGAAATCCAATCAGAGATTAGGCCAATCAACCATTGTTTTTTGGAAGTGTGTGATTTAGATAATTTTTTATTTTTTTTACTTCTCTCCCACATTTGAAGGTTACAGAAAAAGTCCTCATCCTTGAAGACATGAGGATGTCTTACCATATTTCCAGTGTCATTGGGATAGGTTTGCAGCTGTTATTTCAAACTCATAGGGGAATAAAAGATCAGAAAGATCATGAAATAGTCCATATTTACACTGTTCCTAAATGTATTAATCATGTTCTTGTCTTTGTTGTCCCTTCTGCAGTTTTTGCACTGATGCAAAGTCAATCTCATAATGAGTTGCTTTCTTCATTCTTCATAATTCTGTCATAAATAAAGTAGTTCAACTATGCAAGGTTTGTGGCAGATAAGCTAATACTTTACTAATATACTGTAACTAGACAAGTGTTGGCTATGTACAACTGAATTGAAATAAAGCAGAATCTCATTTTCTTTGACCAAATCTATAACATCTTGATTTAGTACTATACATTATCAATTCAAGTTTCCTGCTTTACTTGATCCTGGCAAGCGTTAAAAATTCTGTTTGTGAACGGTCCATACCTTTGGTCTGTCGAGAGCCTGCCAATGTTGGAATATGACAACCCTGATCCATCTACTGTTTTTCTTTTTTTCAACAGAAATAGCAGGGGAAATGAATGGTTTTCTGTTGTGCAAAGAAACACAATTTATATTTTCACATTTTGCACTGGTAACAAAACTGCTTAAGCCAACCAAAGCCATGGTGTACTGCACAGATAGAACATTATTGCAGAGACAGTTGTTTTTGTAAAATTTTAACTTGAAAAAAATATATTAAAAAATCTACCCCTCGAGCTAAAATGTATTTGAATATAGAAAGATTTTAGAGAACACCACATTTAGGGAGATTACATGCCCAGTCCAAATCTTACCTCACCCTCCAAGAATAAGAACTGGGGACCTCTCATTAACAGAATTATGTTGACTTTATAATATAAATTAATTTGGTGCTTCCTCAAATTCAATTGCATTTGGAGCCAGGGTTGTAAATTGATAAGGTAATCCAGGTAGCTCCTACACGTGGTGACTCATTATACAAATGTATCTCAAAGTTTATTTGTCACGCGCGCCAAATACAACAGCTGTAGACCTTACAGTGAAATGCTTACTTACAGGCCTTAACCAACAGTGCAATTTTTAAAGTAAAAATAGGTATTAGGTGAACAATAGATAAGTAAAGAAATAAAAACAACCATAAAAAGACAGTGAAAAATAACAGTAGCAAGGCTATATACAGGCACCGGTTAGTCAGGCTAATTGAGGTAGTATGTATATGTAGGTATGGTTAAAGTGACTGCATATATGATAAACAAAGAGTAGCTGTCGCGTAAAAGAGGGGTTGGGGGGGGCAGAATGCAAATAGTCCGGGTAGCCATTTGATGACCTGTTCAGGTGTCTTATGGCTTGGGGGTAAAAGCTGTTAAGAAGCCTTTTGGTCCTAGACTTTGCGCTCCGGTACCGCTTGTCATGCGGTAGTAGAGAGAACAGTCTATGACTGGGGTGGCTGGGGTCTTTGAAATTTTTAGGGTGTTCCTCTGATACCGCCTGGTGTAGAGGTCCTGGATGGAAGGCAGCTTAGCCCCTGTGATGTACTGGGCCGTACGCACTACCATCTGTAGTGCCTTGCAGTTGCCGTACCAGGCAGTGATGCAACCAGATGTTGCAGCTGGAGAAACATTTGAGGATCTGAGGACCCATCCCAGTCTTTTTAGTTTCCTAAGGGGGAATAGGCTTCGTCGTGCCCTCTTCACGACTGTCTTGGTGTGTTTGGACTATTCTAGTTTGTTGTTGATGTGGACACCATGGAACTTGAACCTCTCAACCTGCTCCACAACAGCCCTGTCGATGAGAATGGGGGCGTGCTCGGTCCTTTTTTTCCTGTAGTCCACAATCATCTCCTTTGTCTTGGTTACGTTAAGGGATAGGTTGTTATTCTGGCACCAGCCGGCCAGGTCTCTGTCTCATCGCTGTTGTGTCGTCTGCAAACTTAATGATGGTGTTGGAGTCGTGCCTGGCCATGCAGTCATGGGTGAACAGGGAGTACAGGAGGGGACTGAGCACACATCCCTGAGGTGCTCCAGTGTTGAGGATCAGCATGGCAAATGTGTTGCTACCTACCCTCACCACTTGGGGGCGGCCCTTCAGGATGTCCAGGATCCAGTTTTAGAGGGAGGTGTTTGGTCCCAGGATACTTAGCTTAGTGATGAGCTTTGAGGGTACTATGGTGTGGAACACTGAGCTGCAGTCAATGAATAGCAATCTCACGTAGGTGTTCCTTTTGTCCAGATGGGAAAGGGCAGTGTGGAGTGCAATAGAGATTGCATCATCTGTAGATCTGTTTGGGCAGTATGCAAATTGGAGTGGGTCTAGGGTTTCTGAGATAATGGCTTACATCAACACCATTACCAGCCTTTCAAAGCACTTCATGGCTACGGACGTGAGTGCTACGGGTCTGTAGTCATGTAGGCAGGTTGCCTTTGTGTTTCTGGGCACAGGAACTATGGTGGTATGATTGAAAGATGCTGGTATTACAGATTCAGTCAAGGACATGTTGAAAATGTCAGTGAAGACTCCTGCCAGTTGGTCTGCACATGCCCGGAGCACACGGCCTGGTAATCCATCTGGCCCCGCTGCCTTGTGAATGTTGACCTGTTTAAAGGTCTTACTCACTTTGGCTACGGAGAGCGTGATCATACAGTCGTCCGGAACAGCTGATGCTCTCATGCATGCCTCAGTGTTGCTTGCCTGGAAGAGAGCATAGAAGTGATGTAGCTCGTCTGGTAGGCTCGTGTGACTGGGCAGCTCGCGGTTGTGCTTCCCGTTGTAGTCTATAATAATTTGCAAGCCCTGCCACATAAGACGAGCATCGGAGCCGGTATAGTACGATTCAATCTTAGCCCTGTATTGGCGTTTTGCCTGTTTGATGGTTTGTCGAAGGGCATAGCAGGATTTCTTATAAGCTATAAGAGTCCCGCACCTTGAAAGCGGCAGCTCTACCCTTTAGCTCAGTGCAAATGTTGCCAGTAATCCAAGGCTTCTGGTTGGGGTTTGTACATACAGTCACTGTGGGGACAACTTCCTCGATGCACTTATTGATAAAGCTGACTGATGTGGTGTACTCCTCAATGCCATCGGAAGAATCCTGGAACATGTTCCAGTCTGTGATAGCAAAACAGTCCTGTAGTTTAGCATCTGCTTCATCTGACCACTTTTTTATAGACCAAGTCACTGGTGCTTCCTGCTTTAATTTTTGCTTGTAAGCAGGAATCAGGAGGATATTGTGGTTAGATTTCCCAAATGGAGGGCGAGGGAGAGCTTTGTACGTGTCTCTGTGGGTGGAGTACAGATGATCTAGAATTTTTTTCCCTCTGGTTGCGCATTTAACATGTTGAAAGAAATTATGTAAAACTGATATGCTTTCCTGCATTAAAGTCCCCAGCCAATAGGAGCGCCACCTCTGGGTGATTGGTTTCCTGTTTGCTTGTTTCCTTATACAGCTGACTGAGTGCGGTCTTAGTGCCAGCGTCCGTCTGTGGTGGCAAATAAACAGCTACGAAAAGCATACAAACTCTTGGCAAATAGTGTGCTCTACAGTTTATCATAAGATACTCTACTTCAGGCAAGAAAAATCTCAAGACCTCCTTAGATTTTATGCACCAGCTGTTGTTTAGAAATATGCACAGACCGCCCCCCCTCGCCTTACCAGAGTGTGCTGTTCTATCTAGCCGGTGCAGTGTATATCCCACTAGCTGAATATCCATGTCATCATTCAGCCACGATTCCGTGAAACCTAAAATGTTACAGTTTTTGATGTCCCTTTGGTAGGATATTCGTGATCGTACCTCGTCTAATTTATTTTTCAATGACTGTACGTAATATTGACGGTAACGGCAGCTTTCCCACTCGACGTAATAGACTACCATCTGCAATGGTTCATAGTGTAAGTGCTTTGATTTTCTGGAGATGAAGAGTAATTCATGATGTTTATACACGCCTCACATTCCAATGATATACCTCCATGCCTATACAGGGTTGGAGATACAACTCTCAGCCAAATCCATTCTGCACTTATCGCCAATTTTGTTTCATTGTACTCTTTTTTGAGGGGGAAGCAACTACAGTATCTCCCATTGAGTGTGTTCCTTTTGAAATAGCTACAGATAAATTCTGTTTTCCCCCTCTCCAATAAAGTGGGTGCAGGCTGTGCTTTACCTACTTTGTGTGACTCTGGTAACTTTGTGACACGCTGATACTTTCTTTGGTTGACAAATCTGCTGTCATGGCACACAACTAATGCACTTGGTCTGCATTTATTTTGAGTCTATTCTCGCCCTCATGTACAAACAGGCTTTTATGCAAATCATTCTGTTCCCAATGTACATTATAGGAATATTTCAGAGACTTACAGTAATTTATCAACCACATGCAGTCAAATGCGTACCCACATAAGACAAACTGACCCCTGTAACAGAAATATGATAAACAACTCTACCCAAGGCATAAAGAAGAGATGTAGTCATGGGTACCTTTCAACTTTCCTGACCTAAAGCGTGATGAAAATAAATAGAAACGAAATGCAATCAGTTAAAAACAAACCCAAAGCTGCTCCCAGATTAAAGCAACTCCCAACAGGAGGCCACAGCAAGAATACAATGTAACCTTTGAGCACGATGGTGATGTTTTTAGATCCTGCTGTAATAGACTACAAGCTCCTGATAGCTTGTTGGATCAACGCTTTTTTTCTGGAATGTCACCATAAGGGCTCTTCAGTTAATGAAATCTCCCTGTTATTTATTGATTTGCTTGAAGGTCTTTGTTCTTGTCTGCAAATAGGGGTTATTTGATTTGGAGTAAACACTACAGTGCACATTTTGTCCCAAGGTACAGACTGTGGTTGTCCTCCTCTGTAATGATTTGTTTAAAGTGCAGGTCTCCAACTGCCGGAGAATCTGATTAATAAGAACTCAAAAGTGGAAATCGTACTGGTTCGCATCTGAAGTGATTTATCGATAAGCCCAGGCTTTTATCTGTAAAGTGGGCACAATGCAGGCTAATGTTCAGCACTAATGCACAGAATTGGATTGTGCCCGGTTCAGTGGACAAATGCGTGGTGCTATAAAATTGCTGGAATAAGATGGAGGCCTCCAATTTTTGCATTATTTGTATTGATCATGTCACGTGAGCGGGACTGGCTCAAGACCTCTGTGTTTGCATGTTGGAGCTCACCCAAGCACACTATCTCTTGGCTGTCCATTATATCATCTGATTGATTGCAGATGGAATCTCCCCATTCAACACTACATGCTGTGTAGACTGTTGAGTGTCATGTGTGCAAGTGATTACTTAATCAACAGGATATGATAGAGGCTATGCCCTTCTGTTGAGATTGAGTACCAGAAAGACAACAGGGTTTAACCCATTGCAAAGATAAACCCTATATGCGCTGTTATGTTATTATGTTCTATAAACTGGTATCTCCTTTTTGTCACATCCTAAACACGGATACATTCTCAAAGAAACAAATGTGGAAATAACCAATAGCAAATGAAGAAATAACCAACCCAAAAAGTTGACATTTTATTTAACAAAAAAATACCTGTGGAGTCCTGAAGTACTAAAGTGTGTGTTTGTGTGTGTGTGTGTGTGTGTGTGTGTGTGTGTGTGTGTGTGTGTGTGTGTGTGTGTGCGCACGTGCCACAAATATTTTGAGCAGTTTATTTTCCACGAGTCTATCCACATCAATCGCTCCACAAGTTAAATCCCGGAGAATTGAAATTCAAACAGGAAACTCAAGTTTGATGTCATTATCCATGTGAGCACATTAATTTCCTTTCTTCCCCTCTCAACGCCATTGGAATAAATATAACATGGAGATGTATACAAGCTTGTAAACTGGCAGCTGTCTTTAATAACAGCCCTTTGCTTTTTGGTACTCGTTATCTGACTGAACGTTCCCCATTCACAGTTTGTCACCCATGTCACCCAAACTGCATGTATTCCAAACTGGCTGTGTGACGGAAATAGTAACGAGGTGGGTGTGGGAGGGAGTGAAGTTAGAAAGAGGTAAACAGATTAGTTTGAGCCTCTCTCATGTTGAGCATGGACTGTCTTGAACTGTAGGACGTGATTTAAGGTTGTGTGGTTCCAATTTCCCATTGATTTCAGCTCTTTCCACAGAAGAGTGTGATATGAAAAGCTCAATTTGTAGAGACAATGTCCAAAGACCACACACAGATAGCAGACCCTTCACACATACCACAACTTTCCAACTGGATAAGATAGCATTGTTTCTGTTAAAAATACTCTATCACTCATCAATGCAGAATGGAATGAAAGACGTTTGTTGGTAAAGAGAATGGTAATCATTAGTGTCAGTAGAAAATTAAAAGGTGACATTCTTTAGCTAGTCATTATTTAGTTAGTAGTGGTGAGTCTATGGCTCTCTGTCGACAAGGGTTTGACAGATCGCTAGTTAGCCCACAGGAGGTGCTTGCTCTAGTCTAGTCAGCCCTTCAGGACTCAGTTGGACCCTTTGTTTTTAGTGATTGCAAAGTTTGTGCTTCTTTGCGGCTTTGTTTTGTGGTCTGTATGTGTCTTAATGGAAGCAAAGGGTGCATGAATTGTATTACATTTAAGTGTGTGTATGTGAATCGTGTACTGCATGTGTTTGTGTTTGTGAATAGGATTTGTACATTGCTACACATGACCGCCTTGTTGACCTGATAGCCAGCGAGGTGAGACAAGTAGTCTCACCAACAGCACACATGCATAAACATTGTTGTGTAAGGGGAAGCTGGTTTGATGTTGATGATGATGTGTTTTTCTGTGTGCCAAATACGCCAGATATTGTTGTTGTGGGGGGAGGTACTCATTTTGGAAGTGTGCTGCTCATTTGACTGCTACATGGAGCAGGCCTTTGCCGAGAAGCTGCTTAAGTACCAGCCCCTTGTGGCACGCTTGGACAGCCTCGGGTGTAGGTGCAAGCTGGTGGCGCTGATATTTCGGCAGTCTCAGCCACGTACACAGGCTTGCAGTGCGTGGCCTCCAGATTGCCGGCCTGATAAAAACTAGGGCAAAGCAATTGGCTAGGTACTGCTCCGTTTCAGCTGTCGTGGGTTGCCTAGCTGTTTGGAGAAGGAGGTGCTTTCTGTCCCCTTGACTGCCAGGCATACAGAGACCTTTGAAATATGTGGATCCTTTTTGTGTAAGTTTGATTGGTGGATTTAAGTATTTAACACGTGTGAGTGGATAGTGTACTGCAGGTGTGTGTGAGGAGATGTTAGAGGGTTGTTTGTCTTGCCTTTCAACCCCGCTATTCCCTCCTCCTCCAGCCCCTAGAGTTGCAGCAGGCACTCCCTCCCTCAGGGCTGGGCAGATTGTGTCTGGGGCTAGTCATCTGGGAGCCTTGTGGCTTTATCATAATTGCCCTCTCATAAGCTCACCACTCCTGTTATTTTGCACGCTCAACCCTATCAGCAAATGTATACGTTTCCATGCCGCCTTGTTTTAGTCCAGGCTTAGAATGCTAGCTTTAATTAGCTTAGTTTCTCTTTGGAATCAAGCCTCATTAGTTTGTTTGCCCATGCATGCTTTTTTATGTATTAAATCGGTGGGGTCACATGATTCCAACATGCCTCATTTTGTTTGTTAATTTTCTGATTAGTTCAACAGGATGTTGCTCAACCCCCACAATCAGAGTGTGGCATAGACACTGCACTCTGCCTCATCAAATCAGAAACGTGACTTTTTGGTTCAAGACCTGTGCTACTGCAGGGCCACCTCATACTGCTCAGAAGACCACAGAGAGACATCAACGGTCACATGATTAGAGCACCCCCAACTGGAAGGATCCCACAGTAACATCCACAATCAAGTCCCTGAGGAGGTTACTTGAATGCAGAGAATAGGGGACCATAGCAGCATATATTTGACTAACAGGGTAAAAGTAGCCTGCTTATTCTAATCTGCACCTGTAAACAATGTGCAGAGTCACTGAGAGCCGTGCAAGATCTCCTGGGAAGGTGTGTGCTCCTTTTGTGTGCTGTGCAGTCTGTCGCGGACACGTTGATGTACCAGGCCCATTGATCATAAGCACGAGGGAGAGCATTACTCCATAATGCTCCGGTTGCGTCATGGTTGCCACTCAGACCCTGCTCAGCTGTGTGAGCCTATCCCAGTCTGGCTTTGACACATCATATGATGTCATTAGATGGACTGGGGGTATGGCCCCAGATTTGTTTGGTCCAGCCCCGAACCTTTTGATGGTAATAATATAAATAAAATAAATAATCATAATAATAAACAGCACATAAAAAAAAGCATGCTCGTCAGACATTTCATTCCAAAATCATGGGCATTAATATCAAGTTGGTCCCCCCTTAACAGCCTCCACTCTTCTGGGAAGGCGTTTCACTAGATGTTGGAACATTGCTGCTGGGACTTGCTTCAAACTGTTGACACAAAGTTGGAAGCACAGAATCGTCTAGAATGTTTAAGATTTAAGATTTCCCTTCACTGGAAGCAAGGGGCGTAGCCTGAACCATGAAAAATGTCCCCAGACCATATTCCTCCTCCACCAAACTTTACCGTTGGAACTATGCATTTGGGCAGGTAGCGTTCATTTGGCATCCGCCAAACCCAGATTTGTCCGCCTGACTGCTAGATGGCGAAGCTTGATTCATCACTTCAGAGAACGCATTTCTACTGCTCCAGAGTCCAAAGGCGGCAAGCTATACACCACTCCAGCTGACGCTTGGGATTGCGCATGGTGATCTTAGGCTTGTGTGCGGCTGCTCGGCCATGGAAACCCATTTCTTTCTTCCGAAAGAGAGGCAAGAAAAGCGAGCAGGTTGAGCACAAGCAGGCAGCAGTAAATGAAGTAGAGAGGGCAGAACAGCTAGAAAGTCAAAGTGTAGCAGCAGCAGAGTTAGCCACAGGTTTGTGCAGGGTTGGTGGTAGTCTACTAGCTAGTCTCCCTCAGCATAAGGTTTGGCTAATGCTAATAAGCTAGCGTTAGCGCTCAGCATTCTTAAACTATTGGGTGTCAGTTATTTAACAGTATATTTAGTGAATAGGCAAGCTAAGAATGTTGATATGTCATGATATTAGGAAAGGTGTTTCTTTCCAGCGAGTGTATTTTATGGTTTCGTTTCTGTAGCTAGCTTGGCTGGCTAGCCACTTCAGAAGCTACTAGCTGACTAGCTAGCTGAGAAAAGAGATGAGAGAAAAAAATTCTGTCTGAAGCGCATATCTTCTGACAGTGACACAGTGCTACCCTGTGGACTGAAGCTGAACTTTACTTCAACTAGATATTGAACCCTGTTTATGGGCAATGTTGAGATGGTAGAACTGACTAAATTAAATTAATCATATAGGTCTTATAACCTATTCCATTCTACAGGTAAATATGCTTGACTCATGTCTTATTTAAATATAGGCTATGTAACTATTTGTAAAAAACTGCCCATTATTACATTGGTGAAATTATTTCATTCAGCTATTATTTGTAGTACCCCATTTATTCACTGAGCCACTTAGTCATGTGTCCTCAAATGTTAGTAATTTAAAGATCTCACATTAGCTGGTAGAACTGATTAAATTACGCATAACTTATTCAATTTTACAGTTTGTTTTTGTGGCTCATGTGTCTTCATATTCATACAGCCTAGCAGATATGTAACTTCTTAACTGTCACATTTGGACCTGTGTTGCTCTGTTATGCGGACACAAGCATTTTTCTTTACGCTTGAGTTGTCCTGGTCTTGTTAGTATACAGTAACTTTAAAACTAACTAATGACATGTTGCAACTCTAACTTGCAGATGAGCCAAGGAGGAGGATAGATGAGAACAGCAGGCCAGTGGAGCACTTAGAACAGCAGCAGCCAGGGGCAACTGGTAGAGAAAAGGAGGATTTAGGTGATCTGGACACAGGCCCAGTTCTCCCCACTGTAACTTGCACCTTCCCACCTGCCACAACAGACACTGCCAGTACTCAATTACAGTAGCTACTGAGGATCTCTACTCTGGAACACTCTACTCTGGAACACATACATCTAAAGTTTATTGCCAAAAACCTCCATACCACTCAAACGTTGGACATACAGTAGACTCTGACCTGTCCAATGAGCCAAGCTGATTTAAAGAATCCCACACACACACACACTGTGCAGTAATTGGAATCTGTAGAGCAGCTTTAAGTGATACATCTACCGTGTGTTCCACCCCTACTCTGCTTCTCTCCACCACTGTCTTTGTGTAGTATGTTGCTGTCTCTTTTGTCTACCCTCCTCTCTCGTCCTATACAAATACTGATTGTAAAGTGTAAAAGGGTCATGTCCACAGAATGGGTTCCTTTTGTGACCCATTGAAATTGAAGCGTCCTTTAATATAGACCACATGGAGAATAAATAGCTAAAGTGCCAAAATTTGGCATTTTGACACGTCCCTCCATCAACACTTTGTCACCTCTAGGAACATTTTAACCCCAACATTTCTCCAGGTTTCACCATTACTGTAAAGGCCTAGTTACGTTGCTTTGACAAAGTCATTTCTGAAGATTATTATTTATTGAATCCGATTAGTGATTCACTTGCCTGTCACTCTTTTTAAAGTCAACCCTGTTACGTGAACTGAATTCTTGCTTTAATATGGTGAAACTATTCATTTTGTATATTTATTTCAAATAAAACATGAACAAATCATTGTGTAAAAGCAGGTGAGCTGGTTCTATTTTTTTGTTGCCATTTTCTGGTTTGTGTTGGAAAACTGAGGGAGCATAACACTTCAACAATGTTGCCCATAGATAGACAGGCTAGACTTATTTTTTTATATATTTTTTTGTGAAGCTTGCATTTTATTGCCGGACCCTATTGCACACAAGCTTCCATTCCCCCTGTCACAATGGGATTTATGGCTGATTGAAGATAAAATCGTCAACCCTGTTACTTTATTTGACACATAAAAATCTGTTAAACTCTTACTCTCTCTGGTGGCATTTTCTAAACAATGTATAATATTGTATGCTACCCTAATAAAGTACATTTCAGGTTTTTTTTCGTTTAGCAGAAGCTCTTATCTAGAAGAACACAGAAACAATTAGGGTTTTGCTCAAGTAGACATCGACATATTTTTCACCAAGTCGGCTCAGAGATTTGATCCAGCAGCCTTCCAGTTACTGGCCCAATGCTCTTAACCACTAGGCTACCTGCCAATTTCGAAACTGTAATTCCTACAAACACATGCTTGGTGTCAGAAACACCGACGCTTACAGAGCCCGAGATACAGCACGTTCCCTAATTGTTTCCATGTTGGGGAATAAGAGATATGTCACCAATTACTGTTCCAAAATCTTTTACCTAATGGTGGCACTCTAGACATGTGCAAATTCACATTAAAATGAATTTAATTGTAATTTTTTGATCAACAATCTACACAAGCCTCCTGAGTGGCGCTGTGGTCTAAGGCAGTGCTAGCTGTGCCACTAGAGATTCTGAGACTGGGAGACCCATGGGGCAGGGTACAATTTGGCCCTTGGTTGGGTTGTCTTTCGGAGGAAGCATGGCTCTCGAACTTTGCCTCTCCTGAGTCTGTACGGGAGTTGCAACGATGAGACAAGACTATAACTACCAATTGGAGAGAAAAAAGGGGTATTTTTTACAATCTAGACAAAATACTCTATAAAATATATATATATTTTTTATATAAATAAAAAGAAACATTAAACATAGCTGTTGCATAAGTATTCAGCCCCTTTGTTTAGGCAAGCCTAAATTAGTTCAGGAGTACAATTTGGCTTAAAAAATCATGTATAAGTTACATGGACTCACTCTGTGTGAAATAATAGGGGTTGACATGATTTTTGAATGACTAACCCTTCCTCTGTCCCCAATACAGTACATACGACATCTGTAAGGTCCCTCGGTCAAGTATTGATTTTTAAGCTATAAAGACCAGGGAGCTTTTAGAACGCTTTGTAAAGAAGTCCAGTGATTGTTAGATGGGTAACAATAACAAATCAGATGTGGAATATCTCTTTAAACATGATCAAGTTAATAATTATGCTGTGGATTATGTGTTAAATCACCCAGACACATCAAAGATACAGTTGTCCTTCTGAACTGAACTGCAGGACATGAATGGGGCGGCAGGTGTCCTAGTGGTTAGAGCGTTGGGCCAGTAATCGAAAGGTTCCTAGATCTAATCCCCAAGCTAACAAGGTAAAAATCTGTCATTCTGCACCTGAACAAGGCAGTTAACCCACTGTTCCAAGGCCGTCATTGTAAATAAGAATTTGTTCTTAACTGACCTGCCTAGTTAAATAAAGGTTAAAAAAATCTATATATTAAAATGAAACTACTCAGGGATGTTACCATGAGGCCGTTGGAGATTTTAAAACAGCTACAGAGTTCAATGGATGTGATGGGAGAACTGAGGATGGATCAACAACATTGTTGCGATTCACAATAACGACCTACTGTGAATGACAGAGTGAAAAGAAAAATACAAATATACAGAATCAAAAATATTCAAAAACATTAATCTTGTATGAAACAAAACACTAAAGTAATACTGAAAAAAAACACAGCAAAGGAATACACTTTTTGGCCTAAATGGATTTGTTTGGGGGCAAATCCAACACATCACTGATTAACTGCCTCTTTATTTTCAAGCATGGTGGCGGCTGCATGATCGTATGGGTATGCTTGACATCGACAAGTACTGGGGAGGTTTTCAGGATAAAAAGAAACGGGAATGAGCTAAGCACAGGTAAAATCCTAGAGGAAAACCTTCAGTCTGCTTCACACCAGAGACTGGGAGAGGAGTGCACCTTTCAGCAGGACAATAACCTACTACAAAAGTCCACGTCTACACTGGAATTGCTTACCAATAAGGAAGTGAATGTTCCTGATTGGTTACAGTTTTACTTAAGTAATATTTAGAAAATTGCTGTCTAGCCATGATCCCCATCTTGACAGAGTTTGAAGAATTTTGGAAAAGAATAATGGGCAAATATAGCACAATCCAGATGGGCAAAGCTCTTAGAGTTACCCAAAAAGACTGTAATCGATGCAGTGGGTTAAGGTGTTTCTAACAATGTATTGACCCAGGGAGCTGAATACTTATGCAATGACTGTATTTGAGTTACTATATACTTATTCATCTTTTTTTTTTAATTTATAAATTTTTCTTCCATTTTGACAGAGTATTTTGTGTAGATTGTTGACAAGAAATTACAATGAAATACATTTTAATCCCACTTTTTAACACAATAAAATTTGAAGAAATCCAAAGGGTCTGGATACTTTTACTAGACATATGAGGAGAAAGCTGAAGTCTCTACCTATCCATTGATGTAAATATATCCACGTCTGATTCCCAGTTTGTCCACTAGATGGCAGCAGATCACATGACATCTCTTGGACACTTGGAACCAGTTATGTCTGGTTTGGGGTGTGGGATGTTCCCCAATGCTGGAGTGAAAAAGTTTTGGAAACCCCTAATTTTGCAGATGCTCTTATCCAGAACAACATACAGGAGCAATTAGGGTGACGTTCCTTACTCAAGGGCACATTGACAGATTATTTTCACCTGGTCTGCTCTGGGATTCAAACTAGCAACCTTTTGGTTACGCTTAATCGCTAGGCTACCTGTCGCCCCAAACTCAACTTCACAAAAAACAACTCAACTCTTTTCCTCTTGAGATGGGAAAACGTGTTTTTTATGAAGTTGAACATGTGCTCTGTATGACAGAATGTTACAATTAGGTGAAATCAAAAGTTACACTTCTCAAAAGGCACTGAATTAGTGAAACGACCCAAAAGTAAACAATTGTTTTAATTTCAGACTTTTTCGCCTCAGCTGAAAATACTTTGTAAACCATTTTTTACTTTTTAACTGTCTGTATTTCCCCTGTTATCTGTACAAATAAATACAACTAATTAGAATCTATAGAGCAGTTTGAAGTGATCTACTGTGTGCTCAACCCACCTCTGTTCTCTCTCTCCATCTGCCCTCTTCAGTCACTTTCTCTGTGTCTTGTCTGTTGCTCGCTGTCCTCTTCTGTTATAACCTGGGCTGTTCTTGGTGTCTCTTTCCATCATATCCTATTATTCTGTTGCGGTCTCTGTGTCTTGTCTGGTGTGTCTCTCTCCTTCACCTATTCTTCTGTTTCTGTCTGTCTTTTGCGGTGTGTCTCTTTAGTTTTGCAATTATACACGGTCAAGGGGATACTGGGGTCGTGTCCAGATCATGTCATGCATCACAAGGTCCTGGAGTGGCCTAGCCAGTCTCCAGACCTGAACCCAATAGAAAAGCTTTAGAGGGAGCTAAAAGTCTGTATTGCCCAGCGACAGCCCCGAAACCTGGAGGATCTGGAGAAGGTCTGTATGGAGGGGTGGGCCAAAACCCCTGCTGCAGTGTGTGCAAGCCTGTTCAAGAACTACAGGAAACGTATGAGCTCTGTAATTCCAAACAAAGGTTTCTGTACCAAATAGTAAGTTCTGCTTTTCTGATGTATCAAATACTTATGTCATGCAATAAAATGCAAATTAATTACTTAAAAATCATACAATGTGATTTTCTGGATTTTTGTTTTAGATTCCATCTCTCACAGTTGAAGTGTACCCATGATAAAATTACAGACCTCTACATACTTTGCAAATCGGAAAACCTGCAAAATCCGCAGTGTATCAAATACTTGTTC